>NC_047147.1:24288861-24324522 GCF_009829125.3 Periophthalmus magnuspinnatus | reverse complement strand
GCTGTACATTCACCAGGTGGCGTAGGAGGACTGTACTTCCTGATCACCTGACCCCTCCCTGCGCTCTGATTGGCCGTTACCTGTGCTGTACATTCACCAGGTGGCGTAGGAGGACTGTACTTCCTGATCACCTGACCCCTCCCTGCGCTCTGATTGGCCGTTACCTGTGCTGTACATTCACCTGGTCGCGTAGGAGGACTGTACTTCCTGATCACCTGACCCCTCCCTGCGCTCTGATTGGCCGTTACCTGTGCTGTACATTCACCTGGTCGCGTAGGAGGGTTGGACTTCGTGAGGGTTCCTTCGGTCTGACCAGAAGAGCAGAAGTCGGTCAAACAGAGGCTCGATGTCGCACACATAAGGTTTGCCCTCAGGAAATATCCTCAACAGTCCACCGTGCTCCTGTTTAACACGCCGGGGTCAGAGGTCAGATTATAACAATCGTTACACATGTGTCCTTTTGTCTCATTTTCCACACACGTCAGTCAGGTTTAACGACGTATGGACCTAGGCCTAAAATATGACACTAGCATCGTATTAGCATATTAGTACACATGTGTCAAACTCAAGGCCCGTGGGCCAAATTCGGCCCGCCACATCATTTTATGTGGCCCGCGACAAAGTATATTAAAAGGTGTGACTGTCTTAAAATGTCAGTTTATCAGGAGATACACAGTTAAACAGCCATTTTTTCATGTCTATGCAAATCCATATGCAATACTTGTAACTTGAATAATAAATATAGAAACATGGATAGATTAAAATGTAGTGACATTTATCTTACAGTTACATCTGGCCCTTTGAGAGCAACCATTTTGTTGATGTGGCCCCCGGTGAAAATGAGTTTGACATCCCAGTATTAGTAGTAGAAGTATATTTATTATTACTATCATTATTAATACTACTACTAATAATAATCTGGAGTATAACGGCCCACTTTACACACTGGGAGTAAACATTCCATTAATTTTCCCCATAGACTCAAAAATTCAAACATTAATGCTGCGATCAGACCGTGGCGTTGTCTCCAGTAAAACCCGACGAGACCAATCTGGGGCAATGTTGGGGATTTAGTGTGTTGCCCAAGGACACAATGTCAGCTTGCAATGGTCTGAGCTGAGCCACTGCTACACTACTACTCTTTGTTGAGGCAGTAATAGTAGTAGTATTAGTAGTAGTGGTAGCAGTAGTAGTAGTAGTCGTAGTAGCAGCAGTAATATTGGTGGTAGTAGTAGCAAGAGAAGTAGTAGCAGTAGCAGTGAGCAGAAGTAACAGTAGTGCTAATCACAGCAGTAGCAGTAGTAGTAGCAGTAGTAGTAGCAGTAGTAGTAGTAGAAGTAGTAGTAGTTCCTCACCTTTGTGTTCCAGTCCTTGTTGAGGTAGTAGATGCAGGTGAGGCAGCGTCCGTCACTGTTGGGATTGTCCACATGTTTCACGTAACCAGCTCCTCCCCCTGGATAACACGCCACCATGGCCTAGAGAGAGAAGAGCGTTAGACCAGGACTAAACCAGGACTAAACCAGGACTGAACCAGGACTAAAGCAGGACTGAACCAGGACTAAAGCAGGACTGAACCAGGACTAAAGCAGGACTGAACCAGGACTAAACCAGGACTAAAGCAGGACTAAAGCAGGACTAAACCAGGACTAAAGCAGGACTAAAGCAGGACTAAACCAGGACTAAAGCAGGACTAAACCAGGACTAAAGCAGGACTGAACCAGGACTAAAGCAGGACTGAACCAGGACTAAAGCAGGACTAAAGCAGGACTGAACCAGGACTAAAGCAGGACTGAACCAGGACTAAACCAGGACTAAAGCAGGACTAAACCAGGACTAAACCAGGACTGAACCAGGACTAAAGCAGGACTGAACCAGGACTAAAGCAGGACTAAAGCAGGACTGAACCAGGACTAAACCAGGACTAAACCAGGACTAAACCAGGACTGAACCAGGACTGAACCAGGACTAAAGCAGGACTGAACCAGGACTAAAGCAGGACTGAACCAGGACTAAACCAGGACTAAACCAGGACTAAACCAGGACTGAACCAGGACTAAACCAGGACTAAACCAGGACTAAAACAGGACTAAACCAGGACTAAACCAGGACTAAAGCAGGACTGAACCAGGACTGAACCAGGACTAAAGCAGGACTGAACCAGGACTAAACCAGGACTAAACCAGGACTAAACCAGGACTGAACCAGGACTAAACCAGGACTAAAACAGGACTAAACCAGGACTAAACCAGGACTAAAGCAGGACTGAACCAAGACTACCAACACACCACCATGGCCTTAAAACATTGTCACTGCTCAGAGAAGTGTCGTGCTCAATGACACAACAGCAGTACCTTAATGATATTAGAGCTTTACATGTTGCGTGTCTCACCTTAGAGCGATGGCTGATTGGTCGGTCGAGTGTCCGCGCGGCGCTCATCACCAGTTTGTCGATGACCACGAGCAGGGCGTTTATGGCGTCACACCCTCGCTCGGCTCCACACACCCACGCGATCCTGTCTCCTCTGACCGCGCTCCTCTTCACTCCCGGGGCCGCACGCATCAACTGTCCCCCCTTCAGAGCTCCGGACAGGTGCATCCTCCTCACCTGCTCGAGCACCGCCCCTCCTGTGACATCACCCAGCACGCCGTCCAACCAGCAGAAACCCTGAGCCGAGAGGGCGGGCACGACACGCTGCGCCACGATTCGCTCGATGTCCACGTCGCTAACGGGTTCGGCTAACGGCATTTTAGGGTCTGTCGCAGAGGGAGGGAGGGGTTTGGAGAGTGGGAGGGGCTTGCAGAGGAGTGGGAGGGGTTTGCGGAGGAGTGGGAGGGGTTTGCAGAGAAGTGGGAGGGGTTTGCAGAGGGTCCTACGGCTTCGGACCAGGTCTCTGCGCCGTCTGGATTTGGACCGGGAATCCAAGATGGCCGACGTCGTGGCAGATTTTGAGACGACACTTGAACTTCAGTTTCGTTCAGTCGGTCGCAACCAAAAATGTCACCAAAAATCTGTTTTTACTTAAATTTACGGTGTTTAAAAAAGTCAAAAGTTAAAAAGCGGTTTCCAACTACTTAGAAATCTTTAGTTGGTGTAAAAAAAATTACTGTTTGGGAAAAGTGCAGGTGAAAAAGTTCAACACTGGACGTTTATAAGGTTTGAATCTGAACCTAAAACGTCAAAATATGGAATGTTGGTCTTTTTAAAGAGGAAAAATGTCATGAAAAAGAAAGTTTGTTCTCCAGATGTGAGCTATTAGGTGATTTCAACAAGTGCAATTCAAAAACTTTAAAAAACTAAATTCAGACTAAAACGTGTCCATACATTTGCAATAAAACACTGCTGTAACTGTGCAAAAAATTGTGCAAACTCAAAGAAAACAGCGCAAATAAACAGTCTTCGCGCTAAACTTCGACTGTCTTTAGAAATATCGAGTTTTAAACAAAGCTTCGGCTGCAGAAGTTACGTGTCCGTGGAGCGTGTCCCGCAGTCACGTAGACCTCTCCAAACCTGCGCTCCCGAAAAGTCCATCTGAACAAACAATATCACTCAGTTAATACCGTCAAAAAATGTCAGAAAAATATATTAAAATCCTCGTGTTTGGACCAAATCTGCGGAGTAAACGCTGAGTCTGTGAAATCGAACCACGGGTGGGAGAGGTCCGCGTCCTGTGGTGCTACGTGCGTAAAGCAGAGTGCAGAGAGACTCACGCACAGCCGGGTTTGTATCAAAACAACAAACTAACAAACAGCAAAGAGTGAAAGAGGAGAGTTCCGGTCTGCGCCTTCAGAATTAAAGCTGGAACGATTCAGTAGAGACGCAAAACAAAAGATCCAAAACTGGAACAAACTGGATGTGCGCAATGCATTTAATTTAAACATCCCATATGGCACAAATGGACTCTTGTAAGACATGTTATAATGTTCCCTCCTTTGTTTCATTCACATGTTAACTCTTTATTATTTTAGTCTGTTACATCTCCAAAGTTCAAAATCCTCTGTTTCACCTTGTGATGTCATGAAGTGGTAGTTTTCAAGTTAACAGCTCCTTTTACATTTAGTTGAGCACAGATTGGCAATTCCAGAGCTGAAATGGTTCAAATGATTCTAGTGAAGGTGTATGGAGTTTAAAAACACACTGGAGCACTTCCTGTATTAACACATGATGACATCACAGGGTGGAACAGAGTGTTTTCAGTTTGAGAGAAGAACTCAGCCTAAATATGCAGAGTTTGTGTGTTAAACATGTGAATGAAACAAAACACAACTCCAGGTCTGTGATGAGGAAACAACATTATAACAGAGAACAAAGAGGAAAATAGGGTCAAATGTTCCTTAAAAAGACGTATGATTTTAAAACAATCCCCTGTTGATGAGGATCTTTTCATATAAATGATATGAGAAGATACTCGCACTTTTAACAAATGTTTCCTGCCTTATTTGTATTTGTGGTCATGCTGTAAAATATTTGTTATTATAATGTCATTGTGATGCATATATTGTGTGTAATATCATTATATTAATATATATTAACAAACTGACGTGGGTAATACTCAATTACATTTACTAGAGTAACTTTTTAAATAGATGTTACTTGGGTACTTGAGTACTTTTCTAACAACATACTTTTACTCCTTCTTGAGTTGTTTCATTGAGGTAATGATACTCTTACTTGAGTACTATACTGTACAGAGTTTCAGTACTCTTACTTGAGTAAAAGTACTGGTTCCTCTTCACACTGTTAGTAAGTCTACAAGTGACAAAAGCTTTGTCACATTCACAAAAATTACCCACCTCTGTCTGTCCTTAACATAAGTGTGAAACGTGCTTTTATTTTTGCCTGAGCCCACTTCCTGTGCGCGTCTCCTGTGCGTGACACTTGACGCAGGGCCAAAAGTGCGACGTGCTGAATGTGTAGTACACTCTGGGGGTGGAGAGGAGGAGGAGAGGTGGGGGGAGGAGTGTGCCGTACTGTATCAGCGCTTCTGTCCTCACGTACTCCACTCTACCGCTCCAAAATCGCGCCAAAATCGCATCTGAGCACCGCGTTATTCGATATTTTACCGAGTCACGACACAAACCGCGCTTTGGTCTTCCGGTTATGATTTATGGTTAGGAGTAAAGTTATAAGTCCTGGTTTAGTTCTGATTTAGTCCTTGTCTTGACCTGGTTTTGCCCAGATTAGGATATAGGTCATGTTTTGTGTAACCTGGCTGGGCCTTACAGGTTGTCCTGCTTTGGTCCGGTTTAGTCCTATTTAGTCCAAATCTAGTCCTTGTTTTGACCTGGTTCAATCAAACGTGGATTTTCATGCTTTTGTTGGAAAACTTTACCACCGCCACACAATCCGCAGTTCCTCCTGAACATGTTTCATAGAAAGTTTGTAAATGTTGTTTTGGATAGTCCGTGCGTAAAAGTGGTTCCACGCGTGCCGTTACGCACGCGCCTCTCTCCATGTAAACAGTGTGTGTCAGAGTCCTATCTTCTGTAGTTGTTATTCTAATAAGAGAGGGCATGAGGTCGAGGGCACGTTGGTCCAGGGGCGTGCCCGCTGCCGTTGGAGATTGCACGTAACCCACATCTCCCACACACGTGCGCACAGGAAGTCACACGTCCAGCACGCGACAGGGAAGCCGTGGGAACTAAGATAAGAACAAAGCACCAAGTGTCCATCTAGATACCCCTGATGTAGTAATAAGATAACCATTGTGTCAGATGCCCTCTCATCCTCCTGATATATCGATGTGTTCCAGATGCCCTCCCATCCTGTTTTACCCCCTTGTGTCAGATGCCCTCCCATCCTCCTGTATCCCTGTGTGTCTTTTTCTCTAAACTACTGTTGCCATGGTACTAAAATTTCAAACCCAATTTTTATCGATACCAAGGTGATGATAAATGATAGAATGAGGGTTCGATTTTCCACATTAAATGGTAGTACTTTGTTTTCTATTCACATGTGTGTTATATGTGTGTGCTCCCTCAGCGTCGTGTGTGTACTAGTCTATGTGTCTTATTAAGGTTCATTTCTGTCCTGTGAATGTAACTTTTTTTTTTTTTAATATATCAATATCTGTGAAAAATTAGTATCTAGTTTTAGTATGTAGAAAGATAGAGACTAGACCTGGAACTAAACCTGGATTAGAAGGAGGACCAAACCAAATCAAATCCACAGTAGGACTCAAATTGCATCCAAACCAGAACCAGCCCTTATTCTGCTCAAAGAAACATTCAAATCTATCAACTGGACAAAATCATCCAAGCCACTTCTTCAGTTCTGGTCAGTTACTGCTGGACACTGCCTTATATCTGTCTGAAGGGAGGAGCTAACTACACTGAAGCTAACTCACATCTATTAACATAATGGCTAGCAATATTGTTTTCTTTGTTTTGATATAGGTCTAAAGATGGAGTTATCTGCTGTACTGAATGTCTTCGGATCAGACCTGGACGACTGAGGGATTACACAAACGCCCTTATTATGGTTTATTTAGAAGTAAACTGACCCGAAGGAGGTCCCGCCCAAAGTCACACAGAGGCTGACTCATTCTACACAGGGATAAGTTAATCACATTATAATTCTGAAGTTATCAGAGAGATAACCTGATGTGACCTTCACACTGTGTGCCAGTCTGTCACTGTGTGATATAAAGAGAAATGAACATATATTATATCGATCAATGATTTCATGGAGCCTTTCCCTCATGGCACTCCACTGACATTTGGATATATTTTTTGACATATTTTTCAACTCTCTATATATTTTTTTATTCTATAAAATAATTGTGAATTTTAATGTAAATGTATATTTGACATTTTATTTAAAAGTACAGTCTAACTTTCTGAAAAGTCACCTGCATGATTCCATAGAAAGTTCCATGGACAATGGGTTTATGCCATACTGTGGAATATTATAGCCAAAGGAACATTTCCATGGAAATAAGTAGGAGGTGGTCCTCCTCCAGGCCAAATAAGGGTCAGGTTTGTGGAGGTGCAAGCCCACTCAAAGTGAAGACACATGATTTTTCAGTGCAATAAACACAACCAAAATGAAAAAAGAAAACATTTTACCCAAATATGCCTTTAATGTTCAGATATAGAATCTTTATCGCCACAAAAAACAACTCCATGAAAACTTGACATCTGTTTACAACAAATATTTACAACAACAAAGGAGCAGATCAGCATTTTACAGTGATTCGGTTTGACACCCAAATCTGCCCAATAAGAGACACTTCAGGTCGACACAGACACGGCTGTGCACAGAAAAGCATGGTGTCCCCACAGTGTCCTCAGAGAAGAGTGAGGACATGTGGGGACAAAATCGCAGTATACACAAGGACTAAATGAGAACTGAACCAGGACTTAAGCAGGTTTATGTCATGTCAGTGTTTCATGGAATAAACCAGGACTAAATCTGGACTAAACAAGAACAAAAAGAGGACAAACCCAGGTCTAAACCAGACAGGTAATTAATGGACTAAACCAGGTCTACTGGACTAAATAATGGGTGAAGCAGAACAAACCAGGGTCTGAATAAGGACTAAACCAGGACTAAAGCAGGGTTTAAACCAGGTCTTAAGGTCAACATTTTAAGGACTAAAGCAGGACTAAACTAGGTCCATCACTGATTGCTCATTCTGTCCAAACGTTTCCACAAAAACTCCACAAATCAGAATAATCTTATAAAAACAGATTCTAAATATAATTCATGGCATTTCAAACTGTGCAAATTGAATCAATTATTTCCTCATATTTATATTAAATGACTTATATTCATATGTTTATGTTCTGCAGACACATACTTTCACTTAATATCATTTAAAGCTGCATTATGCAACTTTTCTACCGAGGACTTTATTACTATTCCCTTAATGTTCCACAGTATGGCATTAAACTTGACTGACCTCACCTCCTCCATAGATCTGACCAGTAGTCTGGCCTTAGACCACATATCGAACTCCTACTGTCTCCATGGAGTTAAATAGGTTGTCTACAGCCAAGCTAGATAGATAGATACATTTAATAGCACATTGTGGAACATTACAAGCAAGCATCAGAAATGTTACACAGTGCATCTTTAAAAAAAACCTTTGCTTGAAAACAGGTGGTTAGAGTAGTCCAAAAATATACTGAAGTGAGAGTAACTTTACAATATTACTCAAATAAAAGTACAAAGGAGCAGTCCAACAAACTACTTAAGAGTAAAAAGAAATATTTGGGATACAATATATTACTCAAGTAAGAGTACTGTTCCACTGTACTATATATTACTCACGTAGGAGTAAAAGTATGCTGAAAGAAAAGTACAATTTCTTTAAAAGTTACTCAAATAAATGTACTACGATCCACCTTAAAAACATAGAAGCATTTTTCAAAAACATAAAAATCTCATCACATTTTTTTTTTTTAACTTTTGAGTCATAAAACTCCAAAAACCTTCTAAATCCAGATGTTTTAAAATGGAATGTGCTTAGAGTAAGACACACCTCCTCGTCTGTGCACAAGCCGCTCAAAACCAGGGGTTATAGTTCAAGATTATTTTAACTTTTGGTTTTCACAGAGCCTTAAGTCTTCCTATTGGCTGAAGAGTGGTGATGGACAGACGGACGGACCAATGAGGCGCAGGCGTGAGGCAGGACTGGGCGAGGCAGAGGTGAACGGGAGCGCGTCATTGGACGACCTCAAAGTAGTGCAGGATGGCCATGATGTGCTGAGGCATGAACACGTATCCCGTGTAAACGGCCATCGCTGCCACGGAAATCAGCAACGAGTCTGAGAGAGAGCGTTAAGGACAAATAAATATAAATATATACTGAACTGAGAGGGAGAAGAGAGGGTTAAGGACACACACGCACACATTATATATACATATATATATATATATATATATATATATATATATATTTCTCCCCTTGTTGGGTTTCAAAGGGTGCGTTCACACTTTATTTGGTCAAGTTTATTTCAGTTATTATGTGGCCTTTGTTTTCGTTCGGTTCTATACAGTTGTCCCTCGCTATATCGAGGTTCACCTTTCGCAGAATTTTTTTTAGTGCAATTTTGCATGCTTTTGCTTTTAAAAAAAATGTTTTACAGTGTATGAACGTGCATTGTGTTCTGCGTCCTGATTGGCTAAGAGACTATAGATCATTGTCAAGCAATTTCCTCCGTGTCGTGTCTCCTGTGCAGTACAGAATGTCCATCCATGCAGGTTATTTTTAGAACGTAACTCTCGCAATAAATGAGGGACCATTGTGTATAGACCAGTTTTAGTTCTGGTTTAGTAATCATTTTTATCTGGTGAATGTGTAAGTGTAAATGCTCCCATAGTGCTACCCAACAGTTAGAAGAGCTTTTCCATCAGCTAAAGTCCTGACCAAGCCTCGGTCAGATCTGGAGATGGGTCTCTACATGGGTGCTGTTCCAGACACACTGAAGAAATGCAGAAATGAAGGGGACGAAACACAACACTAACTAATTAAACATAAAAAAACAAAACAAAAAAAAAAAACAAAGAAAACACCTCGAACCCTAGAGTAGTGTTGTCACCATAGGAAAACTCTTTTCGATTTCAATACTAAGGCATAGACTTGATACAGACTCTGACACTATGATAATTAGAAAAAACACTTCCTTTAGACAATAGAATGTGATTTTCCACATTAAATGGTAGTACTTTGTTTTCTATCCCCATGTGTCCTTATATCTGTGTACTCCCTCAGTGTCCAGTAGGTTCATAGTGGTCCATGGGAGTATACAAAGTCTATGTATCTTATACTTGTTCTGATACAGCTCAAAGATACTCAGGAAGGGTTCATTTCTGTCCTGTGAATGCAACATTTTTTTTAGTATCGATACCTGTGAAAAATGAATATCTAGTGTTAATACTAGTTTTAATATGGGTTAGCATCTGATTTTTGATACTTTTGAGGACCCTACTCAAGTGGAAAGAAATTAAGAGGACAAAACATGACTAATTTCAAACTTTACCAACACCAAAGAAAAATCCTCGTTAATTCACCCCCCACTTTAGAGTGATGGCCTTAAGCAACATGATGAAAGTCTAAACAGGAAGGGAAAAGTCAGACGTGTCACGGATTTCTTCGAATGATCAGCTCCAAATACTTCTCCCTGTCTCTGAGTCAGATGACCTTGTATCAGCGGAATCTCACACCCACTTTTAAGTCAACACTGCAGTAATCCCCCATTCAAACACTGTCTCTGTATAATACAAGAACAATACTCTACAGACAGCACTGTTCTAGGGTTGGCAAATGAACCGAATATCAGATACAAATCAATATTAACTAGTATCAAAACTAGGCACTCATTTTTCACAGGTATAGATTCTAAAAAAGTCTCATTGACAGGACACAAAATATCCTTTCTGGAATAGCTTCAAAATTATCTTGAGCTGTATCAGAACAAGTTTACACCCATGGACCACTGAGGGATTACACAGACACAAGGCCACATGGGAACAGAAAACAAAGTACTACCATTTAACATTGAAAATCACATTCAATTGTCTAAAAAAATACTGTTTTTTTATTATTATCACAGTATCAGAATCAGCATTGAGTACTGAATCCATCCCTTAGTATCGAAATAGAGTTTGAAATTTGATTATATTGACCACACTGGTTCAAACATTTACTTTAGAGGCCAAAGTACATCATCTTAAGACTGAGTAGCTGTACATAACAGACATAAGATCTATATAACACTGTAATCACATTGTAAACTTATTTAACTGTTAGTTTTAATGTCCAAATGTAGGGTTAATCAATTCTCCCACACCAGCCACATACTACAAATATTTGACATAACTGGTGCAGGTTTGTTGGTTACTTGAGGGAGAGAGAGATTTTCCTTCCTGGAGCAAATGATGTCATATAAAGTAATGTTTCTAAGATTTTTGCACATTCAAATGCAAAAGTAACATATGGATTAAACTTCCAGTACATTGAATAACCTCTCTGAATTGTGCATAGTTAACAGGTAAGCGATTAAAACTCAAATACGGCTTCAAATAATTAAATATATGAGTACTATTGGGTCAAAACACAAATCCGCATGACTGAAACGCTATAAAATGAGAGATAAGGCAGTTAGCATTAGCCACAGTTAGCTCGTCTCGGTGAAAGGATACTGAAGACGGTTCTCTCCCACGGCTCCAGCATGTACAGCGCCGTCACAAGCAAATACTGGTAATAAAACCAGGACAGCTGCTTCCAACAGTCCCCCAGAGCCATCTTCCGCCGCTGCGCGTTGATTTATCCGCTTTTAATCCGCTTTTAAACGCTTTTTATCCGCTTTTCTCCGGGTCCGTTCGATTATTTACTACGTGGTCTAGTAACGGGGGCCACTTCCTGGAACGCGGTGACGTAGAATCAGGAGTTCGGAGGTTTAAGCCAATCAGAGAGCAGCGTCACGGGGCACGTACGCAAGGGAGTTCCAGGGTCCGGTTTCAAATGTATATGCAACAAGTGTAAACCGTGAAAGATGCTATACTAATAAAAACAACAACAATACTTCTACTGCTAAATAAATAAATAAAATATAATTATGACATCAATCTGTACAGGGACTGCAGGTGGAAATGAGTATTCTGCTAAAATCTTCATACGGTTAATGTCCCTGATCAAATAAATTATAAATTAGTAAAACTGGAAAGCTTCTTGTTATAGGTGGCATTGCAATTGTCAGTTGCTATGGTAACAGTTCTAACTTGTTACCATTCTGAGACCTAAGAATATCCAACATATTATATGCAGACCTGGAAGTAGTAAATTGCAGTACTAACACTTGAAAGGTGAGAATTCCTACCCACGTAAGCAGTTGTTCCTCATATTAATTTCTATGGTAAACACAGTTTATATCAATTTGACAATTCAAATTCCTCCATAAATTTACAAAACAACCAGAGTTTGGTCAATTTACAAAAATAAAACCCACCACACTTATATTAACTTGAGAAGGTGTTAAAAGGCTATTTCACTTAATGTTCACTTTTGTTTTTGATGCTCTAAATTTGATCATTCAAGCATGCATGGATGACACCTAAAACCTCTTCAGGCATGAATTTAATGAGAAAACTGTAGAACAATTTTGTATAATACTCCCTAATAAAGATAGGAAATATATTTGATTTTCTGAGCAAACTTGAAATATCAGAAACACACCTGTACAAAACCAGGAGATGTGAGGCTATACAAAAGCAACAATAAAATTGAAATTCAATTGAAAAAAATTTAAAATAAGGCATCACTTTACTCCAAAAACTCAAACGTTTGAAACAGTAAAATCAAATGTTAACAGTCTTTTGTTTTGGCGGTGCTCCTCTTAGCCCAGACTGCTAGCATCATTAGTTTGGTCCATCATTACCCGATTTGGCACAATATCCAAAATGAGCATGCCCGTATACTTTGGCGTACGGCTGATGTTGTTATAGTAACTGTACTTGGGACAAACCTCATTACTGACATTTGTTTGAATTTACTTTTTGAATATAAACCGCTTTAAGATAAATACTTTCTCAACCACATTATATATTTAAACTACATTTAAATGGAGCAGAGTGTAGTTAAGTATGAATGCAGACGTAAAACATCACATTTTGAAACTCATGAGCAAAAACAATCATTTTGTTCCTTTTTCTAAGAATAAACTCTGTAAAATGTCATATATATATTTAAACTGAGCACATGAGTTTAATGAAAATGGACCAACATCAGGCAATGACTGTTAGACCATTAGCTGTCAGTGTTAGCAGTGATGTTAGCTCGTAGTGTTAGCAGTGACTGGCAAGGATGTTGAAGAAATGATAAACTTCGTCTTTGTCAAAAACAGCAACTTCCGTGGAGCATTCGGAGCATTGCACAGGATGGTAGACCTCATCCGAGTCCAGCCCCTCTGGTCTCTGGTCCGGTCTCTGGTCCTGCTTCAGTCCTCGATTCATTCCCTGGTCCTGGTTTAGTCCTTGGTTTTGTCCCTGGTTTAGTCCCTGGTCTAGTTCCGGTCCAGTTTGGGTTCCTGGAGCTTTACGTTTGCGTCTGTTCCTGAACTTCCGTGGATCCGGTTGGGTTTTGTATCTCAGGACCTCGTCTTTTTTCACGGTGCAGTTCATCACAAACATGGCTCTGTACTGAGTTCGGTACTTTTCATGTCTGAAACGAAAAAAAAGAGGACAAAAGAAAAATGAGTAATAGTGTAAATTAAAGCAAGCACATTTATTCATATGTATTTAAACTGGCTTTTTAAAAACACGTATGGATCTTAGCATTAGTATTTCACATTACATCACATGCTTAAGACTGATCACAACACTGACAATGCTCAAATTAATGTCTGCTGAAAAGAAAATATTCTGTATACAACTTATATCTGAACAAATAGCTCATTCCAACATGAACAATTGCAATTTCACATTTTCCTTTAGGAGTGTCCAAACTCCAAGCAGTGCTCAATTCAGAGAGTCATTCAAATATCTGCATTTAACAAACCTTTGACAGAGCCTTTAGAAGATTTTGAACATGTATTTAAATCACGATGCAGTGTTTCTTATTGTAGTTATAATGGTAGAATTTCTTAAAGCTCCTATATTGCACAAAATTGACTCTTATGAGTTTTAAGCCATGTTATAAAGTTGAATGTTGATTTACTTAACCAGTTGTTTTTATTTATAATATATTTGTGCAGCACTTTGGAAACTGCATTTGTTTGTGAAATGTGCTATATAAATAAAGTGGATTGGATAATGTTGTTACCTCCTCAAAAACATACCTGGAGTTGTGTTTTGTTTCATTCACACATGTTTGGTCATATTGTGTTAAAACAAAGCTCAGATTAAAATCTAACAGAGCGTCAGACAGAGCAGTGTCTTTAGTTAGCTTCATATCCCCAAGGAATATTGATGACATCAGCTGCAGAGTATGACTGCATGTGAATATGTGTTACCTCTGACAGTCAAGGCAGAGTGTGATCATACAGGCTGGACAGTTTAACACAGCGTCACTGCTGCAGAGGCCCTGTGAGCGCACCGCTGCTCCTGCACCACCAGGGGGCCGACGTCTGCTCTGGTACCTGAGGAATAAACATGGGATAAATCCAAATACTACTACTGCAAGTACACACAGGGAATAAATACTTACTACTACTACTACCTCAGTATAATAATCCTTTTTGTATGACACTATTTGACAAAACAGAATGAACAGGATACAACAACTAGAATTACTACTAGTACCACCACTACTACAACTACTACTACAGGGCATATGTGTGGGAGAAAAGAAAAAAGTGAACTCCAGTCCGGATTTTCCAACCTGGATCAAAATGTAATAGTTTGCATATGGACACTCACTGTCTACTCTTGTATATATTTACATGTAATAGAACTTAGGTCATTTTCACAAGTCAGGTTGATGTAAAAGAGCATTTGCTCTGAAAGCAATGTGCTTAGGCCAGTGTGAACCCAACAGCTTCACTCTGGACCACTAAAACCCTGCTCCAAGAGCGCTTGAAACAGGAGATCTCGGAGCGGCTCCTCTCGCACTCTGGAGTGGGGCAAGTGCCGTGTGAACATGGCCAATGTCGGGCCAATCTTTGCAGTGCAAGTAAAAATGCTTTGTATGAATAGGCGCTGCAGAGCTGCTGTTTGACACATTTGTCTGATGAGAGAATTTGGATCAACTTAGTAGTCTCCTCCTGAATTTGTCTGCGCAGGTGAGCCTGGGTCTGTCTGCACAGGTGAGCCTGTCTGTGAGTTGTTTGAAAAGCTTTTTCTTCTCCTCCTCCACCAGTGCGTACGGTCCTTGCAGTGTATTTAGCCACAGGTGAAAGAAAAGACCACCGCGTATAGAAGAAGTGAGTGTGTGTTTTCTGTTTGCTTGAAGCATGTTGTCATAGAAATATGTTCAGATCAGCTGATGAACTGTCACATGGCTCATGGTGTTTAGGGTGAATGATGTGCAGAGTATGTGAACAAGACCGAGCCTAAAGTGAAGTAACCAGAACTAAATCTAGTGCCACTGGGGGCCGCTCCACAGAGCCATGAATATGTGTGAATACGGCCTTAGTGTCTCCTCCTGTATTTGTTTTTTTAATGTATAAACTAATTGATTTGCTATATTTTCGATATGTAAACTCACTGTCTCCTCTTGTTGTCAACCCAGGCCTGGTCCCGATCGTCTTCGTCTGGGTCATACAGAAGCTCATCATTGGTCAGAACCATCCGCTGTCTCCGCCTCTTTCCAGTCGAACTGCCTATCAGACGAGAGGAATCATTAAATTAAGCTTATGTGCGTGTCCTGATTACGTTAAATTGTATAACTTTGTCCATTGTTTGACTCACTGGCTGTGTCTTCTTCCTCTGAGTCCGAGTCAAAGTAAATCTTGTCGTACATTTGAGGGTTTGCCCCTCCTCCTCCTGATGTCCCCGCTGTTTTTAGGCAAGAGAGACACTAGTAAAACATACAGACTTTTACATGAATTGTGATTAAAAAAAAAACAAAATTGTGATCTGGCTCCAAGAAAATAGTGATATCAATCTGGCCCTGGTTCAGACTGACCCTGCCCTGGTGCACTGGTCCTGGGGCCCCAGGAGCCCTCCATGTCCTTCATTGTGGAGCTGAGTTCCGCCTCCATCTCCTTCTCAAACTCGTCTGCGCTGGATGACTCGCTCTCTCCGGTCAGGTACTCACGGATCAGCTTCTTTTTCTGCTGTGGAGTGCCATTTAGCAACACCTCCAACTCATCCTCAGAGCTGAAGAGAGGGAGAGAAGACAGGGAGGGAGAAAGGGAGTGAGGGAAGAGCAGAGGAAGAGAGGAAGAGCGGGAGAAAGAGGGAGGGCGAAAGGAAAGTAAGGGAGGAAGAAAAGAACGGAAGGACAGATACAGAGAGGGAGAAAGGGATCAAGAGAGAAAGGCACGGAGAGAGAATGCGAGGGGGGAAGGAAAGGAGGGAAAGAGAAAGGGAGGGAGAGAGAGAGAAAGGGAGGGAGGGAGAGAGAAAGAAAGAAAAAAGGGAGAGACAGAAGGGTGGGAGAGAAAAAGAGGGGGGTTAGTTTGTCCCCTTGTTTTTCATAATCATCAATTTGGTTAAAAACAAATTAACAGCCATAACACTAAAAAATCTAACTCTGGTTTGATCTCAGAAGCTAAGCAGTGTTGGGCATGGGTGGAAAGAATGAATGTGTTTGTGTGAATGTGTCTGTGGGACGACGGATGTAAATGGCCCCATGTACAATCAACATGTGCATCATGTATGTTCATTTACATGCACTTTATCAAAAAAATGTAACTAACTAATAGTAAAATGACACATATACTTTGAATTAACAATTAGAAAAATACTCAAACGTGTTCCTCGAGACTTAAGTTCAAACTATGCTCCAAACAATATGCTTTTTTGAGACGAGAAAAAGAAAGTTACAACGAAGACTGACTCGACAGCATCTCCACAACTGCATTTTAAACCCTTCCAGGAGAATAATTCACACCTGAGAGGAGACTGAAATCTGAACAGCTAAACTAATAAACTACAAAAAAAATAAAAATAAACAAATCCCATGCATTACAGAACAGTTTGTAGAGGTCTAAACTACAGGATTAGCACCTTTTACACAGAATAAGGCCCCAGGAGACACAGGAAGGGCATCTGACACACAGGGACATTCCAGAGCATGTTTGTAGAGAATTAAACTACAGGATTCGCAGTGTTTAAAGCCCCAAGAGATTCAAAATATGATGCTCTGTGCAGGAGGTGTTGTCTACTGTATAAACAACTACCCCTGAAACAATTAATTCTTATTTCTCCAGATTGTGTTGCCATAACTTCACAGATTTAGATGATTTAATTTAGCAAAACGAAATTTAAAAGGAAAAAAAAATACACAGATTTGTAAATGATAAATGGTTTAATCTAAATAATGCTCACGATTCGTTTTAAATGTGCTTTATTTTAAGGAAACTATTGCACGGGTTTGTTTACATGTTAGCATTAGCCACCTAGCCACGCGTTAGCTTCGTTTAGCCTCGTTTTCGTCTTTTTAAACATCTCCAAACATGTTACCTGCTCTGGGCTCGCTCCTCGTCACTCGGCTCCTCGATTTCATATGAGTCAAACTCCTGGGACCTGCTCATTTTGTCCATTTTCACGGTTTTATGGCGTTTTATTTGTGTTTTTAGCTTAAACTGCGGCAGTTCCTGTTTCACCGCGAGACTGCCACTTCCGCTTCCGCTGCAGTTCATTCTAACCAGCGCCACCACAAGGACAAGTTTTGAAACATATTAGTCTTTATTCTTGTGCAGATGTCTGTGTAATCCCTCACTTGTGCAGGTATGATCCATGGTAAAAGAAAAAAAAAAAAAAACAAAGTGAGTGAAGACTTTTCGCTGCTCGTCCAAACTGCTTCTTCAGTTCTGGTCAGATCACTGCTGGACACTTGTTCTACTTGTGGATATCCAAAATGGGCCTTCAATGGATCTAAGAGAGCAAAAAACAGGACAACAGGGAATCTGACCCTAGAACGAAAGTATGAGATTCTGGTCTTTTTCAAACCCACAAACACTTTAAGACAGAAACTGGTTCACCCAAACGACAAAACCCCGAGCCATAAACAAAGTAATGTGTCCTCTCCATTCAGAGCAGTGAGGGTTATATTGGAGTTATTTGTTTGTTGTTGGTTCCACAAACTTCCCATATTAATCTTATGTCCTTTCAACTGACAACAGCCACATCTTTGGAGTTGAACAATGACACCACTTTATGAAGGTATTGTGAAAAAAATCATTTGAGTTTTGTTCATTTATACTGACTGAACTCAGTTTTAGTTTCATGTGGATAGGCCCAGTATTAATACGGTTAATACTTCTGCAGGTCAACACATCTGCATCTGAGAGGTACACAGCAAATTCCAACATGAACTGTTCTCCAGCTCAGTTTAAACAAGACTGTAGTAGATTTTTAATTAAGTGCTCTGAATAAAGACATTGCTTATCTTAAAAAATAATAATAATAATAAAAAATAAAAATCCATCCTCTCTTTGCATTTGTCTCCTCTGAAACAGTGTGAAAGATTATATTCAAAAGACAAGACGCATGTTTTCTTAACATGAATAAAATTGGAAACATGAGTTAAACTAGTCTATAATTTGAATATTTCTGAAACAAAAGTAGGAATAAACCATCTCTAAATTTCTTTATCCCTAAATAGTGATAATACTCGATGACCACAGGATTATACTTCTCCAATCGGCCGCCAGGGGGTGCTGTCACATCAGATTTGCTCTTCGTTTTAAGGAGAGGGAAGTTATGAGGAGGAGAGGAGACGAAAGAAACGGGAGGTATAGAGAGAGGGAGGACAGGAGAGAGAGAGAGAAAGGTACAAAGACAGAGGAATGGGTGATGGATCTCCTCCATCCATCAGAGAGAGGTGTGCAGACAGCTGTGGGTGTTCAAACTCTAAAAACAGTCCTGCCACATTTAACAAGTAACTTATTCAACAGGAAAAGTAAATTAAAATGGAGGACAGACCCCGCCCACCCCCCTTCCCCCCACCCACCCCTTCCCCCCAGAGAGCCAAGCTGTGCACGTGTCTGAAACTCATGCATGTGAATACAAGTCATGTGACACAGGGTTTGGGAGAGACAGGAAGCAGGTGGAGGGATGTAAAGACTGAAGGTTCCACTGACATACAGGAAGGATTTGAGTTGTTGAGCCATTGTTGTGACAGAGAGATGGAGAGAGAGAAAAAGGGAGACAGAGAGAGAGAGAGAGAGAGATGGAAAGAGGGGGAGCGGGAAGCATCTCAGGAGAGGGTGACACCTGAAACAAACATGGCCGACATATAAACAGAGCAGAGTCGGAAAAAAAACAACAAACAAGAGTGAGAGAGGTGGAGAAAAAGAGTAAGGGGGAAAGAGAGTAAGGGAGGGTGAGGGGGGGAGGTAGGCGGAGAGAGAGGGAGAGAAGAAAGAGACAGAGAGAGACAGGAGGGAGAGAGAGAGGGAGAGGGGAGACAGGGAGGGGGAGGCAGAGAGAGAGGGAGAGAATGAGGGAGGGGGGAAGAGAGGAAGGGAGAGAGAGAGAGAGATGGTGAGAGGAGATAGGGAAAGAGAGAGGGAGAGAGAAAGACAGGAAGAGAGAGAGAGAGGGGAGAAGGAAAGAGGGTCCTCATCAACCCAAAACATGCACAACAGATTAAGTCCTCCAGCAAAGAGACACATTTAACCCAGAGACACTGAAGGACGGGTCAAATGCAGGTTTAACCCAGAGACACTGAAGGACGGGTCAAATGCAGGTTTAACCCAGAGACACTGAAGGACGAGTCAAATGCAGGTTTAACCCAGAGACACTGAAGGACGGGTCAAATGCAGGTTTAACCCAGAGACACTGAAGGACGAGTCAAATGCAGGTTTAACCCAGAGACACTGAAGGACGGGTCAAATGCAGGTTTGACCCACTCTTTAAATAACATTCTGCAATAGAAGAACATTTGTTTAACATTCATTAGTGTCTCTTCCTTACATCTCTCTCCTCTTCCTCTCTTTCTATATTTTCTCTGCCCCCTCTCCTCCTCCTCTGTCTCCATTTTTTCTTCCCCCTGCCTCTCGTTCTCCCCCCTCTCTTTCCTCCTCACTCTTCCATCCTCCTTCTCTTTCCTCCTGTCCCTCCTCTCCTCCTACCTCTACACATCTCTTCCCCTTCTCTTCCCTCCCTCTTTCTTTTTCTCCCATCCTCTCTCTTTCTTCTCATATATCTCCTCTCCTCCTCAACCCCCTCTTTTTCCTCACCTGTGTCAGCTCTGACTCCCCTCTCCCCCCTCTCCCTCTCTTCTTCACCTCTGTCACTCCTGTCTGAATCTCATTACTTTTGTCTTTATCTCGTCTTCGGACACTGATGATTCTGATCCACCGGGGAGCGCCGCCATCGCCGACTTCACACGGCGAGATGGAGCTGTCCGCAAAATGTCAACTTCCTGTTTGAGCCACGTCAGAAACAAACCTCAAGAGAACCAGGATTAAACCAGGTCTAAACCTTGTCTAAAACCAGGACTGAACCAGGTCTAAATCAGGTCTAAACCAGGACTAAACCAGGACTAAACCAGGACTAATCCAGAACTAAACCAGGACTAAACCAGGACTAAACCAGAACTAATCCAGGACTAATCCAGAACTAAACCAGGACTAAACCAGGACTAATCCAGAACTAAACCAGGACTAACTCAGGACTAAACCAGGACTAATCCAGGACTAAACCAGGACTAATCCAGAACTAAACCAGGACTAATCCAGAACTAAACCAGGACTAAACCAGGTCTAAACCAGGACTAATCCAGAACTAATCCAGGACTAAACCAGGACTAAACCAGGATTAAACCAGGACTAAACCAGGACTAATCCAGAACTAATCGAGGACTAAACCAGGACTAAACCAGGACTAAAAGAGGACTAAACCAGGATTAAACCAGGTCTAAAAGAGGACTAAACCAGGTCTAAACCAGGACTAAACCAGGACTAATCCAGAACTAAACCAGGACTAAACCAGGTCTAAACCAGGACTAATCCAGAACTAATCCAGGACTAAACCAGGACTAAACCAGGACTAAAAGAGGACTAAACCAGGTCTAAACCAGGACTAAACCAGGACTAAAAGAGGACTAAACCAGGTCTAAACCAGGACTAAACCAGGACTAAACCAGGACTAAACCAGGACTAATCCAGAACTAAACCAGGACTAAACCAGGACTAAACCAGAACTAATCCAGGACTAATCCAGAACTAAACCAGGACTAAACCAGGACTAATCCAGAACTAAACCAGGACTAACTCAGGACTAAACCAGGACTAATCCAGGACTAAACCAGGACTAATCCAGAACTAAACCAGGACTAATCCAGAACTAAACCAGGACTAAACCAGGACTAAACCAGGTCTAAACCAGGACTAATCCAGAACTAATCCAGGACTAAACCAGGACTAAACCAGGATTAAACCAGGACTAAACCAGGACTAATCCAGAACTAATCGAGGACTAAACCAGGACTAAACCAGGACTAAAAGAGGACTAAACCAGGATTAAACCAGGTCTAAAAGAGGACTGAACCAGGACTAAAAGAGGACTAAACCAGGACTAAACCAGGTCTAAACCAGGACTAATCCAGAACTAATCCAGGACTAAACCAGGACTAAACCAGGACTAAAAGAGGACTAAACCAGGTCTAAACCAGGACTAAACCAGGACTAATCCAGAACTAAACCAGGACTAAACCAGGTCTAAACCAGGACTAATCCAGAACTAATCCAGGACTAAACCAGGACTAAACCAGGACTAAACCAGGATTAAACCAGGACTAAACCAGGACTTATCCAGAACTAATCGAGGACTAAACCAGGACTAAACCAGGACTAAAAGAGGACTAAACCAGGACTAAACCAGGTCTAAAAGAGGACTGAACCAGGACTAAACCAGGACTAAAAGAGGACTAAACCAGGACTAAACCAGGTCTAAAACAGGACTAATCCAGAACTAATCCAGAACTAAACCAGGACTAAACCAGGACTAAAAGAGGACTAAACCAGGTCTAAACCAGGTCTAAACCAGGACTAATCCAGAACTAATCCAGGACTAAACCAGGACTAAACCAGGACTAAACCAGGACTAAACCAGGTCTAAAAGAGGACTAAACCAGGACTAAACCAGGACTAAACCGGGACTAAACCGGGACTAAAAGAGGACTAAACCAGGTCTAAACCAGGACTAATCCAGAACTAATCCAGGACTAAACCAGGACTAAACCAGGACTAAAAGAGGACTAAACCAGGACTAAACCAGGCCTAAACCAGGACTAATCCAGAACTAATCCAGGACTAAACCAGGGCTAAACCAGGACTAAACCAGGACTAAAAGAGGACTAAACCAGGTCTAAACCAGGACTAATCCAGGACTAAACCAGGTCTAAACCAGGACTAAACCAGGACTAAACCAGGTCTAAAAGAGGACTAAACCAGGACTAAACCAGGACTAAACCATGCTGTGCACATGCTGTATACGTGCCGTGTAAATGCACCTCGGCCAAAAAGTTATTTGTTGATTTTCCTCCAATTTCAGCTCAGAACAGTCAGGTCCACATGAGTCTAATATGAGAGACAGAGTTTTGTTCTAATGTTTTCAATGTAAAGTGAATTAGAGCCAGAGTCGATGGGGCAGGAAGCACCGATCATGATCATTTCATATTTAAGACACGCTGGCCATTTATATATACACACTATGGTCGCAGGTTAGCCGTGTCCGTTTATATATACGCACTATGGTCGCAGGTTAGCCGTGTCCGTTTATATATGCGCACTATGCTCGCAGGTTAGCCGTGTCCGTTTATATATGCGCACTATGCTCGCAGGTTAGCCGTGTCCGTTTATATATGCGCACTATGCTCGCAGGTTAGCCGTGTCCGTTTATATATGCGCACTATGCTCGCAGGTTAGCCGTGTCCGTTTATATATACGCACTATGCTCGCAGGTTAGCCGTGTCCGTTTATATATACGCACTATGCTCGCAGGTTAGCCGTGTCCGTTTATATATACGCACTATGCTCGCAGGTTAGCCGTGTCCATTTATATATACGCACTATGCTCGCAGGTTAGCCGTGTCCATTTATATATACGCTCTATGCTCGCAGGTTAGCCGTGTCCATTTATATATACGCTCTATGCTCGCAGGTTAGCCGTGTCCATTTATATATACGCTCTATGCTCGCAGGTTAGCCGTGTCCATTTATATATACGCACTATGCTCGCAGGTTAGCCGTGTCCATTTATATATACGCACTATGCTCGCAGGTTAGCCGTGTCCATTTATATATACGCTCTATGCTCGCAGGTTAGCCGTGTCCATTTATATATACGCACTATGCTAGCAGGTTAGCCGTGTCCATTTATATATACGCTCTATGCTCGCAGGTTAGCCGTGTCCATTTATATATACGCTCTATGCTAGCAGATTAGCCGTGTCCATTTATATATACACACTATGCTAGCAGATTAGCCGTGTCCATTTATATATACACACTATGCTAGCAGATTAGCCGTGTCCATATATATATATACACACTATGCTAGCAGATTAGCCGTGTCCATTTATATATACACACTATGGGCCTGACTCTGAATCATTAACCAGATTTAAAATATGACCTTACACAACAAAATGCATCCACAAAGTGCACAAACTCACAAGAATCCATCTGGAGGGACCAGCGGTTGATAGTTGATATTAGTTGATATTATTAGTCGATATTATTAGCTAATTTTATTAGTTGATAGTATTAGTTAATTTTATTATGTGTTGATAGTTGATATTATTAGTTGATATCATTAGTTGATATCATTAGTTGATATCATTAGTTGATATTATTAGTTGATATCATTAGTTGATATTATTTGTTGATATTATTAGTTGATATCATTAGTTGATATCATTAGTTGATATTATTAGTTGATATCATTAGTTGATATTATTAGCTGATGTTATTAGTGGTTGATAGTTGATATTATTAGTTGATATTATTAGCTGATGTTATTAGCAGTTGATAGTTGATATTATTAATTGATATCATTAGTTGACATTATTAGCTGATGTTATTAGTGGTTGATATTATTAGTTGATATTATTAGTTGATATCATTAGTTGATGTTATTAGTTGATATTATTAGTTGCTCTTATTAGCTGTTGATATTTGATATTATTAGTTGATATCGTTAGTTGATATTATTAGTTCATATTATTTGTTGATATCATTAGTTGATATCATTAGTTGATATCATTAGTTGATATTATTAGTTGATATCACTAGTTGATATCATTAGTTGATATTATTAGTTGATATCATTAGTTGATATCATTAGTTGATATTATTAGTTGATATCACTAGTTGATATCATTAGTTGATATTATTAGTTGGTATTATTAGTTGATATCATTAGTTGATATTATTAGTTCATGTTATTAGCTGTTGATAGTTGATACTATTAGTTGATATCATTAGTTGATGTTATTTGTTGATATTATTAGTTGATATCATTAGTTGATGTTATTAGTTGATATTATTAGTTGATATCATTAGTTGATATTATTAGTTGATGTTATTAGCTGTTGATAGTTGATATTATTAGTTGGCATTATTAGTCGATATCATTAGTTGATATCATTAGTTGATATTATTAGTTGATATTATTAGTTGATATCATTAGTTGAAATTATTAGTTGATGTTATTAGTTGATATCATTAGTTGATGTTATTAGCTGTTGATAGTTGATATTATTAGTTGGTATTATTAGTTGATATCATTAGTCGATATTATTAGTTCATGTTATTAGCTGTTGATAGTTGATATTATTAGTTGATATCATTAGTTGATATCATTAGTTGATATCATTAGTTGATATTATTAGTTGATATCATTAGTTGATGTTATTAGTTGATATTATTAGTTGCTGTTATTAGCTGTTGATATTTGATATTATTAGTTGATATCGTTAGTTGATATTATTAGTTGATATTATTAGTTGATATCATTAGTTGATATCATTAGTTGATATTATTAGTTGATATCACTAGTTGATATCATTAGTTGATATTATTAGTTGATATTATTAGTTGATATCATTAGTTGATATCATTAGTTGATATCATTAGTTGATATCATTAGTTGATATTATTAGTTGATATCATTAGTCGATATTATTAGTTCATGTTATTAGCTGTTGATAGTTGATATTATTAGTTGATATCATTAGTTGATATCATTAGTTGATATCATTAGTTGATATTATTAGTTGATATCATTAGTTGATGTTATTAGTTGATATTATTAGTTGCTGTTATTAGCTGTTGATATTTGATATTATTAGTTGATATCGTTAGTTGATATTATTAGTTGATATTATTAGTTGATATCATTAGTTGATATCATTAGTTGATATTATTAGTTGATATCACTAGTTGATATCATTAGTTGATATTATTAGTTGATATTATTAGTTGATATCATTAGTTGATATCATTAGTTGATATCATTAGTTGATATTATTAGTTGATATCATTAGTTGATGTTATTAGCTGTTGATAGTTGATATTATTAGTTGGTATTATTAGTTGATATTATTAGTTGGTATTATTAGTTGATATCATTAGTTGATATTATTAGTTCATGTTATTAGCTGTTGATAGTTGATATTATTAGTTGATGTCATTAGTTGATGTTATTTGTTGATATTATTAGTTGATATCATTAGTTGATGTTATTAGTTGATATTATTAGTTGATATCATTAGTTGATATTATTAGTTGATATCATTAGTTGATATCATTAGTTGAAATTATTAGTTGATGTTATTAGTTGATATCATTAGTTGATGTTATTAGCTGTTGATAGTTGATATTATTAGTTGGTATTATTAGTTGATATCATTAGTCGATATTATTAGTTCATGTTATTAGCTGTTGATAGTTGATATTATTAGTTGATATCATTAGTTGATGTTATTAGTTGATATTATTAGTTGATATCATTAGATGATCTTATTAGTTGATATCATTAGTTGATATTAGTTGATATCATTAGATGATGTTATTAGTTGATATCATTAGTTGATATTATTAGTTGATATCATTAGATGATGTTATTTGTTGATATTATTAGTTGATATCATTAGTTGATATTATTAGTTGATATCATTAGTTGATATCATTAGTTGATATTATTAGTTGATATTATTAGTTGTTATTATTAGTTCATATCATTAGATGATGTTATTAGTTAATATCATTAGTTGATATTATTAGTTGATATCTTTAGATGATGTTATTAGTTGATATTATTAGTTGATATCTTTAGATGATGTTATTAGTTGATATTATTAGTTGATATTATTAGTTGATATTATTAGTTGATATCATTAGTTGATATTATTAGTTGTTATTATTAGTTGATATCATTAGATGATGTTATTAGTTGATATCATTAGTTGATATTATTAGTTGATATCATTAGTTGATATCATTAGATGATGTTATTAGTTGATATCATTAGTTGATATTATTAGTTGATATTATTAGTTGATATTATTAGTTGATATTATTAGTTGATATCATTAGTTGATATTATTAGTTGATATCATTAGTTGATATTATTAGTCGATATCTTTAGATGATGTTATTAGTTGATATCATTAGTTGATATTATTAGTTGATATCTTTAGATGATGTTATTAGTTGATATCTTTAGATGATGTTATTAGTTGATTTCATTAGTTGATATTATTAGTTGATATCTTTAGATGATGTTATTAGTTGATTTTATTAGTTGATATCTTTAGATGATGTTATTAGTTGATATTATTAGTTGATATCTTTAGATGATGTTATTAGTTGATATTATTAGTTGATATCTTTAGATGATGTTATTAGTTGTTATTATTAGTTGATATCATTAGATGATGTTATTAGTTGATATCATTAGTTGATATTATTAGTTGATATCATTAGATGATGTTATTAGTTGATATCATTAGTTGATATTATTAGTTGTTATTATTAGTTGATATCGTTAGATGATGTTATTAGTTGATATCATTAGTTGATATTATTAGTTGATTTCATTAGTTGATATCATTAGATGACGTTATTAGTTGATATCTTTAGATGATATCATTAGTTAATATTATTAGTTGATGTTATTAGTTGATATCATTAGATGATATTAGTTGATATTATTAGTTGATATCATTAGATGATATTATTAGTTGATATCATTAGTTGATATCATTAGTTGATATTATTAGTTGATATCATTAGTTGATATTATTAGTTGATATCATTAGTTGATATCATTAGTTGATATCATTAGTTGATATCATTAGTTTATGTTATTAGTTGATATCATTAGTTGATATTATTAGTTGATATCATTAGTTGATATTATTAGTTGATATCATTAGAATCAGAATCAGAAAACTTTTATTGCCATAGTCTGTGAACACAGTTCACAAACTAGGAACTTGATTCGGTGAAAAAGTGCAACATAAACACACTGAATAAATACAAATACAAATACAAATAAGGGCATGCACAAAGTTAAAAAGATATGCTTAAAAAAATCAAATGAAATACTTAAAGGGAGAAAATATGTACAACAGCAGCATCAGAACAACAGTGCAAAGTGGCTTATTAAAGTGACCGGTGTTATAAAGTGTCCAGTTTAGTGCAGATATTATAAAGTGTTCATGAGACAAACAGCAGAGGGGAAGAAACTGTTCTTATGGCGAGAGGTTCTGGTCCCAATGGACCGTAGCCTCCTGCCAGAGGGAAGTGGCTCAAATAGTCCATGTCCAGGGTGAGAAGTGTCAGCTGCTATACGGCCTGCTCGCCGCACAGGTCGCACAGGTCCTGTATAGATGGAAGGAGCAGCCAATCACCTTCTCAGCAGAGGCACAATGCACTGCAGTCTCTGTCTGTCCCTGGCAGTGGCCCCAGCGAACCACACAGTGATGGAGGAGGTGAGGATGGACTCAATGATGGAAGTGTAAAACTGCACCATCATCTGGACTGACAGTTAGTTAGTTGTTATTATTAGTTGATATCATTTGTTGATATCATTAGTTGATATTATTAGTTGATAATATTAGTTGATATTATTAGTTGATATTATTAGTTGATATCATTAGTTGATATTATTAGTTGATATCTTTAGATGATATTATTAGTTGATATTATTAGTTGATATTATTAGTTGATATTATTAGTTGATATCATTAGTTGATATTATTAGTTTATGTTATTAGCTGTTGATAGTTGATATTATTAGTTGGCATTATTAGTTGATAACATTAGTTGATATCATTAGTCGATATTATTAGTTGATATCATTAGTTGATATTATTAGTTGATATCATTAGTTGATATTATTAGTTGTTATTATTAGTTCATATCATTAGATGATGTTATTAGTTGATATCATTAGTTGATATCATTAGTTGATATTATTAGTTGATAATATTAGTTGATATTATTAGTTGATAATATTAGTTGATATTATTAGTTGATATCATTAGTTAATATTATTAGTTGATATTATTAGTTGATATCATTAGATGATGTTATTAGTTGATATCAGATGATATTATTAGTTGATATCATTAGTTGATATCATTAGTTGAAATCATTAGATGATGTTATTAGTTGATATCTTTAGTTGATATCATTAGTTGATATTATTAGTTGATATCATTAGTTGATATTATTAGTTGATATTATTAGTTGATATTATTAGTTGATATCATTAGATGATGTTATTAGTTGATATTATTAGTTGATATTATTAGTTGATATCATTTGTTGATATCATTAGTTGATAATATTAGTTGATATTATTAGTTGATATCATTAGTTGATATTATTAGTTGATATCATTTGTTGATATCATTAGTTGATATTATTAGTTGATATCATTAGTTGATATTATTAGTTGATATTATTAGTTGATATCATTAGTTGATATCATTAGTTGATATTATTAGTTGATATCATTAGTTGATATTATTAGTTGATAATATTAGTTGATATCATTAGATGATGTTATTAGTTGATATCATTAGTTGATATCATTAGTTGATATTATTAGTTGATATCATTAGCTGTCTCCTGGTGTATACAATAGAACTTTCATGTTTCAGTCCTTAATGTTAATGTTCCATAGTCTATCATTTGAAAACGTCTGGGCCGTGTGTTTCTATGATCTCTCCCTCCTTCACTTTATTTTCTTACCTTTAGCAGACGTCTACCTCAGACTAAATGCTGCTGTTTGTCCCATAGCTTTAGCTGTTTGGCTTTAGCTCTTGTGGTGAATAAAATCTCTCCTCTGAGCCACTGCGACACTGCCAACCACAAAATACAGCGTTATTATTCACAGCAGAGCTTTTACTATCGTTTGAACTGTTGTGGAAAAATTACAATTCTAGATGAAAAGTTATCCATTTGTGAAGCCCGGAGAGTTATGAAATATAAAAAATGTTTATTCTTTGTTACAGCAGATACGTACAGGACGGGGCCCAGACCTGCTCTGGACACAGACTGGGAGCCTTCCTCTCCCCTAGGACATCTCTTCCCCTTGTCCTTAGTCTCCCAAGCATCTGAGCTCTGAGTATTTATACCAGAATGACAAAGCCACACACCCATCAGATCATGAACTTTTACACCTGAGGACAGATAAGACATCAAAGACTTTCCTGGAGGATGGGACGGAGTCTTCACACATGTTAATGTCTGGTGAGGGTCTCTGCATTTAAACAGAGAGCACACTTAAATTTCCATCACAGAATGTTTCGATGTTGTTATCATGTTGTTATCACTTCTGGGTTAGACACTAGTCCATCTGCACATTTGTGTCCAGTATTTGGTGCAGAACTCTCTGAACATTATATAAATAATGTGGAACCTTCCTCTTTGTTATCTCTATGCATAACTGTTGTAAAAATACTGCGGGCTTGTGCTATGCTCCCGCCCACTTTCTACATGTGCCCAATCACGCACCAGCTGAACAAAAACAATCAATGACACAGAGGGGAAAGAGCGCCAGCATCAAAGACAGAAAAGAGACAATTTGACAGATGGACATAGCAGCCAATCAGTGCAAACAGACACAGAGCAGGAGGCCGTCAGCACTGGGACTGTGAGGCAAGACAGGTTTATTTGTATAGTACAATTTATACACAAAGTAATTCAAAGTGCTTTAAAGAATAAGAAATACATTAAAATCACAATACAACAAATCAAAACATAAATAATCACAAATAATCATCATAAAAAGAACATTAAAAGATCAGAGTACAGAATAAAAACCTTTCAGTCGTATGCACAGATAAACACAACTGTTTTGAGCCTGGATTTAAACATTGTCAAAGTCGAGGCCTGTCTCACATCTTCAGAAAGAATGTTCCAGGTTTTAACTACATAAAACTAAAACTGATTCCCCATGTTTAGTCCTGGTTTAGTCCTGGTTTAGTCCTGGTTTAGTCCTGGTTTAGTCCTGGTTTAGTCCCGGTTTAGTCCCGGTTTAGTCCTGGTTTAGTCTGTTTTTAGTCCTGGTTTAGTCCCGGTTTAGTCCTGGTTTAGTCCCGGTTTAGACCTGGTTTAGTCCCAGTTTAGTCCTGGTTTAGTCCTGGTTTAGTCCCGGTTTAGACCTGGTTTAGTCCCAGTTTAGTCCTGTTTTAGTCCCGGTTTAGTCCTGGTTTAGTCCTGGTTTAGTCCCGGTTTAGTCCCGGTTTAGTCCTGGTTTAGTCCTGGTTTAGTCCTGGTTTAGCCCTGGTTTAGTCCTGGTTTAGTCCCGGTTTAGTCCTGGTTTAGTCCCGGTTTAGTCCCAGTTTAGTCCTGGTTTAGTCCCGGTTTAGTCCTGGTTTAGTCCTGGTTTAGTCTTGGTTTAGGCCTGGTTTAGTCTTGGTTTAGTCCTGGTTTAGTCCTGGTTTAGTCCTGGTTTAGTCCTGGTTTAGTCCTGGTTTAGTCCTGACTCTGGGCACCAGCAGGAGGCCGGTCCCTGACGTCCTCAGAGTGTCAGATGGTTCATGTGGCTCATGTGGGAGATGTTCTTTGGTGCTGGTCCATGGAGAGACTTGTTCACACTGAGCTGCTTTAAAGTCTCTGAGCCACAGGACACATGAGTGAAGTACTTCCTGGTTCTAGTCAGGACCTGAGCAGCAGTGTTCTGGATGTTCTGTTCTGTCTTGAGGCTCGTTTGGAGAGGCCAGTGAGCAGGACGTTACAGTATCTAACCTACTGGAGACAAACACATAAGTCTCTCTAAGTCTGGTTTTGACAGTTTACCTTTGATTACCAGTATCACCCCTACATTTCTAGCCTGATTTAAAGGTTTTAGAGAGAGACTGGAGGTGACTGCTGACACTTTTTCTTTGTTTCTGTGGACCAGTTTAGTTGGAGAAAGTTGTTTTTCCTCCACACACTGATCTGTTGATGCTGTGAGTGAATCCACTGGTCCATATTCACCTGCTGCAGTGAGACATAGATCTGAGTGTCATCTGCAGAGTTGTGGTGTGACACATTATTGCTGCGTATTAACTGTCCTATGGCTCTGTCTGTAAGCTCCTGGAGATGGCTTTAAGACCAGAGCCCACAGAGTTCTAGCAGGACGCCATGAAACATCTGAACATGCGCCTCACCGCCTTCAGGAACCGGCCCAGAACTGGATTTGCCCGACTCCTCACAATGGGACAAGCCCAAGAAGAGGACCTGTTAGACAACGCCCGTGCGTCCTGGAAGAGGAGTCACTTGTGAAGGGTCAAAGATCATCATCTGGACATTTTTGACCAGGAATTTCCACTGCCACCTAGAGCTCATTTCATCTGAAGGTTCTACTGCTGCTCAGATGAATCCTGTGACTCCTTTTCTACCATGGACCATTCAAATGAGGATTACACCGACTCTGAGAGGACATGTGACTTTTGTTCAAAATGCCCAAAAAATACCCCCTTCCCCCACAAAAAAATGTTATGTTCCTTTATTTTTCTCTCTTAAAGCAGCACCATGTAACATTTGTGGTGGAGGGTACTTCACCTGCATGCATGTTTTTAAGGGATGTTCTAAGTACTCGAGTAGACAGATTATTTAGAGACAGAGCTACTTATGAGAACACACAGAAAACAGACCTGATAAGGCAGTAGAATCACGTACAAAGAACATGTGACGTTGGCAAATACAAAAAAATGCCACACTGCAGAACTTTTTAATCAGAAAAGTTACATACTGTACTGAGTTTTTAGTTTTGATACTAGTTTTAGTATCGATTAGTATCTGACTTTCGATACTTCTGACAGCGCTACACCGGAGTCTTCTGTGTTTCTGTGATCCAAACGTGGACATGAGCGACTGTTTTTAGCCTCATTTAAATTGTTCCACATCTGAAGTTTATCTGAAGCACAAGTTTAACCCCGAGACTGTGCTGATATTTCTCCTGCTGTTTTTCTGAGAAGTGTGAGTCTGTAACAAGAGAACTGCACCACCAGGGGGCGCTCATAATGAACTTGACCTCCTCTCTTCATCTCTCTCTCCTCTCTTCATCTCTCTTTCTCTCTTTCTCTTCTCTTTCCCTCTCTCTCTCCTCTCTTTCTCCCTATCCCTCTCTGTCTCTCTCTCTTTATCTCTCTCTCCTCTTTCTTTCTCTCTCTCTTTCTCTCTCTCTCACTTAATCTCTCGCCCTCTTCTCTTTCTCTCTCCTCTTTTGCCTCTCTCTCTCCTCTCTTTCTTTCTCTCCTCTCTTGCCTCTCTTTCTGTCATTCTCTTCTCTTTCTCCCTCTCCTGTCTTGTCTCTCTCTCTCTCTCTCTCTCTCTCTCTCTCTCTCTCTCCTCCCTCCTTCAGTTTTTGGAGCAGATTACATTTAATCAAATTTCACACCAGAATTCAAAGGCAACAAAGACAAAACAAACTGAGAGCTTGTGCTGAGCTCAGAATAATGAAAGAGTAAAGAGAGCTTTACTTCTGATGGACTGCTGCGTTTCACAATTTAAGGATTAAAGCCATAGTATGTCACTTTCACCTAGAGACTGGACTCAAATGCAGTATGTATATTTCCATCCTGGCTGTGCTCCTTGCTCTGAAACATAAAACGTCGTCACTGAAGCAGGTTTACATCTTCATGTGGCGGCGGTGGTGCAGTTGGTTCAGTGCTCGCCCTCTTATCCAAAGGTTGTCAGTTCCTGCTTTTTACATAAACCCTCGACATGAGAGCGGCCATGAGGGTTGCAATTCCAGCTGCCACAGATGAATACTGCCATTGTGTCCTTGGGCAAAACCCCTGTCGCCGTCAGTACTTTGAGCTTTATACATTTTACATTAGGCCTGGAGCCTCCTGTTTGTTTCCATAGAAATGATGTTCATTCAGCATAAAACTAATCTATCTCCATGGAGAGGTTCACTCCCAGTTTATGTTTAGTTTAGTCTAGTCCTGCTTTAGTCCTACTTTAGTCCTGCTTTAGTCCTGCTTTAGTCCTACTTTAGTCCTGCTTTAGACCTGCTTTAGTCCTACTTTAGTCCTGCTTTAGTCCTACTTTAGTCCTGTTTTAGTCCTGCTTTAGTCTTGGTTTAGTCCTACTTTAGTCCTGCTTTAGTCCTGCTTTAGTCCTACTTTAGTCCTGCTTTAGACCTGCTTTAGTCTTGGTTTAGTCCTACTTTAGTCCTGCTTTAGTTCTGCTTTAGTCCTACTTTAGTCCTGCTTTAGTTCTGCTTTAGTCCTACTTTAGTCCTGTTTTAGTCCTGCTTTAGTCCTACTTTAGTCCTGCTTTAGACCTGCTTTAGTCCTACTTTAGTCCTGCTTTAGTCCTACTTTAGTCCTGTTTTAGTCCTGCTTTAGTCCTACTTTAGTCCTGCTTTAGACCTGCTTTAGTCTTGGTTTAGTCCTACTTTAGTCCTGCTTTAGTCCTACTTTAGTCCTGCTTTAGTCCTGGTTCAGTCCTGGTTTAGTCCTGCTTTAGTCCTACTTTAGTACTGCTTTAGTCCTGCTTTAGTCCTACTTTAGTCCTGCTTTAGACCTGCTTTAGTCTTGGTTTAGTCCTACTTTAGTCCTGCTTTAGTCCTTCTTTATTCCTGCTTTAGTCCTGCTTTAGTCCTACTTTAGTCCTGCTTTAGTCCTGCTTTAGTCCTGCTTTAGTCCTACTTCATTCCTGCTTTAGCCCTGTTTTAAACTCGGGTTTAGACCCTACTTCAGTCCCGGTTCTGGTTCCCTCTTCTTCTCTCTGTTTGTTGCTGGTTGCTTGCTGTACTCAGCGCTGCCACCTGCTGTGTGTATGGCCTTAGAGCGCCCCCCTGCTGCGGAGGCTCAAAATACTTCAACAAAACCACAAAAACTTCATTAAAATACCAATAAGCAATTAGCCCTAATTTAGCGGCACGTAAATAAGCCCGAGTGCGTGAGAGGCGCGCAGCTGGACCTTTGTTCACTCGTACCCGCAGTCTCACAGCCAGAACCATATTTTTACTGCACTTTCTCAGAGATGCAAATCAGAGCGACGCGATTGGACGAGAGGCAGGAAGTATCGACAAAAGACATTTAAAAAAAAGAACGGAAAAATGAGATACAAGAGGTTAAAGAGGTTTAGAAAGGGTCTAAACCAGGACTGAACCAAGACTGAACCAGGACTGATCCAGGACTGATCCAGGACTGAACCAAGACTGAACCAGGACTGAACCAAGACTGAACCAGGACTGAACCAGGACTGAACCAAGACTGAACCAGGACTGAACCAAGACTGAACCAAGACTGAACCAGGACTCAACCAGGACTAAACCAGGACTCAACCAGGACTAAACCAGGATTAAACCAGGACTAAACCAGGACTAAACCAGGACTAAACCAGGACTATAGAAGGCCTGAACGAGGACTGAACCTGAGCCAGGACTGAACCAAGACTGAACCAGGACTGAACCAGGACTAAACCAGGACTAAACCAGGACTATAGAAGGCCTGAACGAGGACTGAACCTGAGCCAGGACTGAACCAAGACTGAACCAGGACTGAACCAGGACTAAACCAGGACTCAACCAGGACTAAACCAGGACTAAACCAGGACTAAACCAGGACTATAGAAGGCCTGAACGAGGACTGAACCTGAGCCAGGACTGAACCAAGACTGAACCAGGACTGAACCAGGACTAAACCAGGACTAAACCAGGACTAAACCAGGACTAAACCAGGACTCAACCAGGACTCAACCAGGACTAAACCAGGACTCAACCAGGACTCAACCAGGACTAAACCAGGATTAAACCAGGATTAAACCAGGATTAAACCAGGACTATAGAAGGCCTGAACGAGGACTGAACCAAGAAGTCTAAACAAGGACAAAAACAGGACTAAATTATCTGTAAAACTTTAGCATTTGAAGTGAATTTAAACCAGATTTAAAGGTTTTTTCTTTATTCGGTTTCGGCTGCAAACATTTCAGTAGCAACAACATTTGATTGCACAGTGGTTAGTGCTCTGGCCTCACAGCCAGATGGTCCTGGGTTTGATTCTGGGGCGGCGCTGGGCTTATCTTTGTGGAGTATGCATGTTCTGCCTATTCCTCTGTAGGTGCTCCGGTTTCCTCTACAACTAAAAACATGTACAACTGATAATTTACAGCTGATGCCATCAACATTCCCTGGGGGTGTGATGCTAACTTAAGGCACGGCTCTGTCTGAAGTTCTGTTATTCAAGTTAGACTTTAATCTGATCTTTATTTTACCACAATCTGACCAGAAAGAACTGACTGAGCTGAAGTACGACAGGTGAGTGGATTTGTGCTGTTAAACAAGTCCCTCTTAAATAACATTACAGACACAAGCTAGTTAGCATTAGCCAACAGTTTTTCAGTTAGTCACTCTCACCTTTTTGTGTAAAATCAAACTCCAGGACCATGAACACTCAGATTGATCCCAGGCTCCTGAACATGTGCTGTTTAAGTCACTTTTGTATTCTTTAAATTTTTTTTTTCCAGACTTCAGAGAAAGTTATCAGGCTGTGTATGCTAACTGTGCGTTCTGTCAACATGTTAACTGCTGAACATTCCGCCAAAGACATACATGTTATACACCCTTTATGTGATGTCACTGCAATATCA
>NC_047147.1:24279533-24288661 GCF_009829125.3 Periophthalmus magnuspinnatus | reverse complement strand
AATAGGCTCCTTCCTATGTGAGGATAATAATAATAATAATAATAATAATAATAATAATAATAATAATAATAATAATAATAATAATAATAATACATATTATTATTATTATTATTATTATTATTATTATTATTAGTAGTAGTAGTAGTAGTAGTAGTAGTAGTAGTAGTAGTAGTAGTAGTAGTAGTAGTAACATTATTACTAAGGACTAAACCTTGTCTTTGTATCACAATTATTGTTAAATATTTCCCAAACACAGTCCACACACTCCCTTCTCCTCCCCCTTCTCCCCTCACAGCAGCAGAGGATTGTGGGAAACACGGTCTGTTGCACACGGCCTTCTGAGCGCGCTCAGTAGCTCTGAGTCTGTGTAATTATCACATCTCCAGGAGCCAGGGCCCCACAAAGACCAAGACCTCCATTCAGGGCTGTTTGACTGACAGGTCCAAGTCTAGTCTTGGTCTAGTCTTGGTTTAGCCCTGGTTTAGTTCTGCTTTAGTCCAGCTTTAGTCCTGTTTTAGTCCTGTTTTAGTCCTGTTTTAGTCCTGGTTTAGTTCTGGTTTAGTCCTGTTTTAGTCCTGGTTTAGTCCTGGTTTAGACCTAGTTTAATCCTGCTTTAGTCTCGGTCTGGTCCACATTCTCATAGTGAGAATAACCTCTTTCTCAGCTCACATTCATTGCTGTGTTTAGTCTGTTTTGTTTTTTTTGTTTTTTTTCTTTGGTTTCATGACGCGCTCTAATTGGCTCCTCACTCACAGCTGTCAATCAAACTCAGAGGGAGGTGGACCCTGAGGAGTCCGCCAAAGGGTCATTATACAGTCCTGGGTCTGAGGACTGAACCAACACTAAACCAGGACTTAATAAGAACTAAACCCGGACTAAACCAGGACGGATCCAGGACAAAACCAGGACTAAATCAGGACTAAACCAGGACTAAAACAGGACTAAACCACAACTAAAACACACTCACTAACAAGGAGGAACTAAAGTACACACTCACTAAAGAGGAGAGACTAGTCGAGGAAACAAGGAAAAAGGAGATGAGGAGACAACGAGAGAGGAGATAAGGAGACAAATAGACAAGGAGATGAGGAGAGAGCAGATGAGGAGATGACAAAATGAGGAGATAAGGAGACAAGAAGGCGAGGAGAGAAGAGACGAGGAGAGAGGAAACAAAGAGAAAGGAAACAAGGAGAGGAGGAGATGAGGAGAGAGGAGAAGAAGATGAGGAGATGAGGAGACAAGGAGACGAGGATTCAGGATGTAAGGAGAGTATTTTTACACCAAACATTTTGTTGTGATGAATTGTCAGTGTCAGTTTTGTTCACACTCTGAGAACAGGGACTAAACCAGGACTGAACCAGGACTGAACCAGGACTGAACCAGGACTGAACCAGGACTAAACCAGGACTAAACCAGGACTAAACCAGGACTAAACCAGGACTAAACCGTGACTGAACCAGGACTAAACCAGGACTAAACCAGGACTAAACCGTGACTGAACCAGGACTAAACCAGGACTGAACCAGGACTAAACCAGGACTAAACCAGGACTGAACCAGGTCTGAACCAGGACTGAACCAGGACTAAACCAGGACTGAACCAGGACTGAATCGGAACTGGTTTAGTCTGTTTTAGGTCGGGTTAGTCCTCCTTCTCTCCTCCCTTTCTTATTCTTCCTTTATCCCTTTCTTATCTCTCCATCCCTCTCTCCACTCTCCCTCTTTCCTTCCTTTCTCTGACATTAAGCTGATGTTTCAGCTTTTGACACTGTAGTATATGAATAGTAGTAGTAATAGTAGTAATGGTAAGACTATTACCAGTAGTAGTAGCAGTAGCAGTAATAGCAGTAGTAGTAGAGGTAGTAGTAGTACTAGTAGTAGCAGTAGTTGTAGCTGTATAGCAGTAGTAGCAGTAGCAGTAGTGAAAGTAGTAGTAGTCTTAGTAGTGGTAGTAGGAGTATCGCAGTAGCAGTAGCAGCCGTAGTAGCAGCAGTAGTAGCATCTGCAATAATAGTAGTACAGGTAGTACATTCATAGTAACCATAGTAATCTCAGTTATATTAATATTGTTGTTCATTTCTGTTTAACCATTTAGTGACTGGAGGCTGAGCTAAGTGATGTTTCAGACACTCAAACATTTTAAGCCTCTACTACTACTACAACTGCTACTACTACAACTGCTACTACAACTGCTACTACTACAACTGCTACTACTACAACTGCTACTACAACTGCTACTACTACAACTGCTACTACAACTGCTACTACTACAACTGCTACTACTACAACTGCTACTACAACTGCTACTACTACAACTGCTACTACAACTGCTACTACTACAACTGCTACTACTACAACTGCTACTACTACAACTGCTACTACAACTGCTACTACTACAACTGCTACTACTACAACTGCTACTACTACAACTGCTACTACTACAACTGCTACTACTACAACTGCTACTACTACAACTGCTACTACTACTACTAGTGTGGACTGGATCATGGGAAAAATCGGCTCAGACTTTTACACCTCGGATTGTGGGAAGAATTGTAAATGGGGCCTAATTACAGGGAGAGGTAGTACTTGGCAGGGAGTGGCAGGTGCTAACCGTTAATACTAATAATGCTAATTATGATGAAGCTGGTGAGAGAGTGAAGGCATTAGAGCTAAAGAGAGAGGACCCACAGAGACACCTCCAGCGAGGTATTCTGACCAGTGTTAGTGTTTTCATTGTTGTCTTGGTTTTCATATTGTTGATCTTAGTATTAAAGGCCTTTTACAGATACTACAAAACCCACATTAGACCACAAAGACATGACCTGTCAGGACCACATGTCAGAGAAAGTTCTAAAAATGCACAGCGTCTGGTTTAAAAGAGTTTTGGAGTTGTTCAGTAGAACTCCAGGGCATCACCATTCACTCACTGAAGGAGTCTTCCGAGGAGGAAGCAGAGACCAAGGACTCGGAGGTGGACTCATACATCACCTTGGGTAATTTCACTGAGGTGGTTGGCAAGCTTCTTGGTATCAAGCCTCCTGGGGTGGATGAGATCCATTCTGAGTATCTTAAGTCTCTGGATGCTGTCTTGGCTGACACATCTCTGCAACATCGTGTAGCCGTAGAGAGACGAGAATCTGATGAACCTTCGATTCAGGAGGAACAGTGTAGTTTTTGTCCCGGTCACAGAACACTGGACCAGCTCTATGCTCTCTGTCAGGTGCTCAAGGGTTCATGGGAGTTTGCCCAACCAGTTCACACGTGCTGTGTGGATAAGGAGAAGGTATTCGATCCTCGTGGGGTCCTCAGGGGGTGATCCTGGAGCACGGAGTCCGAGGCCCTTTGCTAAGGGTTGTCTGGTCCCTGTATGACCAGAACAAGAGCTGGGTTTGCGCTGCCAGCAGTAAGTCAGACCTGACTCTGACAGGGCTGCCCTTTGTCACCGGTTCTGTTCATTATATTTATTGACAGAATTTCTAGGTGCAGTCAGGGGCTGGAGGGGGTCTGGTTCGCAGACCACAGGATCTCATCTCTGCTGTTTGTAGATGATGTTGTCCTGATGGCTTCATAGACCCAGAACCTGCAGCAGGCGCTGGAGCTTTGTGCAGCCGAGCGTGAAGTGGCTGGTTGGGAATCAGCTCCTCCAAATCCGAGGCCATGGTTCTCGACCTGGAAAAGGTGGCACACTGTCCAGGTGGGTGGAAAGTCCTTGCCTCAAGTGGAGGAGAACAAGTATCTTAGGGTCTTGTTCACAAGTGAGGGAAGAATGGAGCGTGAGATTGACTGTTGGACCGGTCGCTGTATCGGACTGTTGTGGTAAAAGAATCCAAAGGCAAAGCTCTCCATTTACTCCTCAATCTACTACTACTGCCACTACATTCCCTCCTCACCTGTGGTCCTACTTTTGACCTGGTCTAGATCTCTGGTCCTACCCTCTTCTATGGTCATGACCTTTGAGTAATGACCAAAAGAATAAGATGGCAGATACAAGTGAAGTTGAAGAGTTTCCTCCTCATGGTGGCTTGGTGCTCCCTTAGAGACATAGTGAGGAGCTCAGTGACACGGGAGGGGCTGGGCGTAGAGTCGCTGCTCCTCCACGTTGAGAGGAGCCAGCAGAGGTGGCTTAGGCATCTGTTCTGGACGCCTTCTGGACGCCTCTCTATGGAGGTGTTCTGGGCATGTCCCACTGGAAGAAAGGCCCCTGGGAAGACCAAGGAGACATTAGAGGAACTATGTTTTTCAGCTGGACTGGGAACGCCTTGGGGTCCTCCAGAAGAGCTGGAGGAAGTGTCTGGAGTGAGGGAAATGTAGGAGTCCCTGATTAGTCCCAGGCCTAGATAAGTGGAACAAAACTGATTGATGGATGGATTATAACTTCATTCTCAGACCAAAATCTAAACAAGGAAAACAATAGTGTTAGCCAGTATGCTAATAGGTGTGGGAGCTCCCATTAGGGGCCTCAACCATTTTGCAAAATGCAACTGGAACAGTTCACACTTTGTGTAGCTCAATAGACCAAGTCAACAAACAGAGACTTTAAACAAACAGGTGAGTCCCACTGTGGAACATTTCCTCACTTTAGAACAGGATTTAAATTGGACACATTTGAAAGATAAAAATATTGTGCTTCTCTCTGCATTCATCTTTACACGCCGCTCTCGCCCTCCTCTGAGTTTGACCTTTGACCCCTGGCGCCTGCTGTATTACCCAGCGTTGGTGACAGGTTGTTATTAGCAGTCCGCCCCGGGGCAGATCGGCATGTCATTAGCCATCACCGCGGTGACGAGAAGCGAGGAGGCGGAGGGTTCAAAGGTCATGATGAAAACTTATAACACAGCACCACCGCCATGACGACAGGTGGGACAGAGAGGATCATGGGAGATTAACACAGACACATGCCCCACAGAGCTGTCCACAGGTGTGACTGCCAATAATACTCATGACTAATACTGTTACTACTACTGCTACTACTACTACTACTACTACTATGACTGTTACTATTACTACTACTACTATTGCTACAACTACTACTGCTACTAATACTACTGCTATTATTACGGCTACTACTACTACTGCGACTACTACTATGACTGCTATCGGTACTATTACTGCTACTACTACTGCTACTGCTACTACCACTATAACTGCTACTATTACTACTACTACTACTACTGCTACTAATGCTGCTGCTACAACTACTACTACTACTACTACTACCACTACTACTGCTGCTGCTGCTGCTGCTGCTGCTACTACTACTGCTACTACTACTACAATACACCTACAACTCAGAGGCTGAAGGGTCAGTGTTTGTGAAGATACGTCCTGATCCTTTGGACCAATGGAGGACCCAACCACGTTTAGTCCTGGTTCAGTCCTGGTTCAGTCCTGGTTCAGTCCCGGTTTATTCAGCTCAGGTCTGAATGCGCCTGATTTACTTTGGGGATCTCCAAACTGTCATTTGCGCTAAACATGCTCTTAAAATGTAAAAATGCGCCATGTCTTCGAATCCTTCACTTTTCTCTTTAATTCTGAGTTTGGGACCGACTCGCGAACGTGTTTTTGTCGCTCACGGATCCTCGCATGGGCCCGTGAATAGCCCCACCCCCCTCCCCCTCCTCGCCTCGTGCCCCCCGCTCCTCCGCGCCTCGTGCCGCTCCGATGCCGCCCCTTTGTGCCAAGCGACGCGCGGCGGAAAGAGGGCGCGGCCTAATTCACCCCAGCGCCGGTGCTTCAGACTAAATCTAATTTGAGTGAAAAATGGCAATCCAGCTGTTTCGTTTATCCCACAACACGCGGCAAGCGCGCGCGGGGCATCTTCATCTGCACATGAATGAAGAGAGGAGAGGAGAAAGAGAGGAGAAAGACACGAGAAAGAGAGGAGAGAGAGAGAGAGGACATCTTCATCTGCACATGAATGAAGAGAGGAGAGGAGAAAGAGAGGAGAAAGACACGAGAAAGAGAGGAGAGAGAGAGGACATCTTCATCTGCACATGAATGAAGAGAGGAGAGGAGAAAGAGAGGAGAAAGACACGAGAAAGAGAGGAGAGAGAGAGGACATCTTCATCTGCACATGAATGAAGAGAGGAGAGGAGAAAGAGAGGAGAAAGACACGAGAAAGACACGAGAAAGAGAGGAGAGAGAGAGAGAGGACATCTTCATATGCACATGAATGAAGAGAGGAGAGGAGAAAGAGAGGAGAAAGACACGAGAAAGAGAGGAGAGAGAGAGGACATCTTCATCTGCACATGAATGAAGAGAGGAGAAAGACATGAGAAAGAGAGGAGAGAGAGAGGACATCTTCATCTGCACATGAATGAAGAGAGGAGAGGAGAAAGACAAGAGAAAGAGAGGAGAGAGAGGAGCAAGACAGGAGAAAGAGAGGAGAGAGAGAGGAGAGAGAGAGGAAGACAGGGGAAAGAGAGATGAGAGAGAGGAGAGAGGGCATCTTCATCTGCACATGAATGAAGAGAGGAGAAAGAGAAGGAGCGGGGGACAGAGGGGGAGAGGGGGGAGGAGAGACAGAGGGCACATCAATAGAGAAAGCGAGAGGAGAGCGAGGGAGAGAAGGAGGGAGACAGAGAGAGAAATTAAAGGGGAAAATGGGAGGAAAGAGGGGGTAATTATACAGGCATGTGCACGTTAGGAGGAGCGTGCACGTGAGGAGGGGCGTGCACGTGAGGAGTGCATGAACTGGATGTTTATAATGAGTCCAGAGGCTTCAGTCTGCTCTGAAGAGAGGAGCGCACAGGCACAAGAGAAGAGCCACATTATACAGGAGCGTGCACGTGAGGAGTGTGCAGGAGATGAGGGATGTGCATGAGGAGAGTGCACGTGAGGGGTTTGCCAAAATATTGATGTATTGTGATTAGTGTTGTCACGACACTAAAATTAAAACTCCTTTTCAATACTAAGAAATCGACTCAATGCTCGATACCGATTCTGATACCACAATGATGATGATGATGATGATTATAAAAACACTCTGTAGACGATATTCTGGGATGTTCCACATTAAATGTTCTTTGTCTTATATGTGTGTAATCCTCAGTGTCCATGTGTGTAAACTATGTGTCATATTTGTGACAGATACAGCTCAACATTATAAAACTTCACCAAAGGTTCATTTCTGTCCTGTGAATAGGACTTTTTTAATATCGATACCTGCTCAAATAAGTATCTAGTTTTGATACTCGATACCTCTGACTCTATTTGTGGTGGATTATTTGGTAATAGTGAATATCACCGTCTCACAGTGTGGTGAATATTTGGATCTTTCTGTTATGACTCTGTGAGAAGCTCCAGAGCCTGAACGTCTCACTGAAACACACTTTATTTTAAATTACAAAATATGAAATGTGTTCAGACTCGTGCTGCTAACTGTGAGGAGAGTTTGAATATCATATGAGCTACATTTGATTTTTGCCATATTGTCCTGTAGTGTGATAATGTGAACAGACTTAAAGCTCCACTGTGGAACATGTCATCAGATTTCTACTGTGTTAAATAAGTTTTAAACAGGTTCCTCCTCAGTGACCTTATGCATCCAGAGCATCCTAATTATTATAAGATGAGTTTTTCACAACATTCAGAGTCCAGAGCGTTGCCGTAACAACTAGCATGCTAACGTGCACTTCCGCGGTCAATAAAACACTTTATAATTAGACACACAGCACACAGAGGACTCATTATGTCATATATGTGCACTGGGGCAGGAGACACATCACTCAAACACATGGGGTCAAACCAGGTACAGGAGCTTTAAAGTGTCACTACGGAACATTTCATCACATTATAACAGAACTACTGAGAGGAAAGACAGATGAGCAGAGTAGATTAGAATACAACCCTTCCACTCCTCCTCTCGTCCCGCCCTCCTTAGCTCTCTTCTCTCCTCCCTCCTCCCATCCTCCCCTTTCACTCCTCCCTCCTACACCTCCTCCTCTTTCACCCCTCCCTCCTTCTCTCTCTTTCCTCCTCCGCCTCTCCGCTTTCACTCCTCTCTCCTTCTCTCCTCCCCCTTCTCCTCTTTCACTCCTCTCTCCTTCTCTCTCCTCCCCCTTCTCCTCTTTCACTCCTCCCTCCTTCTCTCTCTTTCCTCCCCCCCTTCGCCTCTTTCACCCCTCCCTCCTTCTCTCTCTTTCCTCCTCCGCTTCACCTCTTTCACTCCTCTCTCCTTCTCTCTTCCCCCCCCTTCTCCTCTTTCACTCCTCCCTCCTTCTCTCTCTTTCCTCCTCCGCCTCTCCGCTTTCACTCCTCTCTCCTTCTCTCCTCCCCCTTCTCCTCTTTCACTCCTCCCTCCTTCTCTCTCTTTCCTCCCCCCCTTCTCCTCTTTCCCTCCTCCCTCCTTCCCCCCCCTCCTCCTCTTTCACTCCTCCCTCCTTCTCTCTCTTCCCTCCCCCCCTTCTCCTCTTTCACTCCTCCCTCCTCTCTCCTCTCCTCTGGCCTCACGTGCACGCTCGGCCCCTCACGTGCGTGTCCATAATGGCACAGCTCTGCAGGTTTAATGACAGCGGCCCGGCGCCCTCTCTGTGGGGGGTGGAGGGTTCAATTCCCACCTCGGGCAGGTAATCAGGGGCCCACACATTTGTACACAGCGGCCCGTCGCTGAGCGTTTTAATGGGCTCTGAGTCTGTGAGTCTGTGAAGAATCAAACCGGCCGCTCAAAAGTGACTCATTTTTTTATACCATGCAAAACAAAACATGCAACAGCCGTATTATTGTTTTAAAACGCAAAGATACTACAGCAAACATCTGACCCTCTGCTCCTCTGACCCTCTGCTCCTCTGACCCTCTGCTCCTCTGACCCTCTGCTCCTCTGACCCTCTGCTCCTCTGACCCTGTGCTCCTCTGACCCTGTGCTCCTCTGACCCTGTGCTCCTCTGACCCTGTGCTCCTCTGCTCCTCTGACCCTGTGCTCCTCTGACCCTGTGCTCCTCTGACCCTCTGCTCCTCTGACCCTGTGCTCCTCTGCTCCTCTGACCCTCTGCTCCTCTGACCCTCTGCTCCTCTGACCCTCTGCTCCTCTGACCCTGTGCTCCTCTGACCCTGTGCTCCTCTGACCCTGTGCTCCTCTGACCCTGTGCTCCTCTGCTCCTCTGACCCTCTGCTCCTCTGACCCTCTGC
>NC_047147.1:24169533-24277033 GCF_009829125.3 Periophthalmus magnuspinnatus | reverse complement strand
TCACATATTATTCTTATCTCACACACGTGACCGCGGGCTGCAGAGCCTCATTTGCATATTCTAATGAGATAAACGTAATGGTTTAAATTATTCTGATCAAATGAATATTACTGAACAGAAAAATGTAATTATTAATCCACACATTATTTTGATAAATGTGCTCACAGTTTTGGCTTCGTGATCTTTACAAAATAATAACAATAAAAAGAAATATTAGAATAGGCCATAGCCTATTTTACATCATTTATTTTATTTAGTCTTAAGACACTTATTTAATTAAATGTATTATTATTATTTATTTTGTAATGATTTTTTTTTTTTTTTTTTTTTTTTTTTTTTATTAGAATAAGGCCTATAGAAAATCGAATGTTCCGTGTAAATATGTGGTGTGTGATTTCTCTGAGCCTCATCACGGCGTCAGTCCGGAGCGTTTCCATCTGTTTGTCCTTTTGATTTTAAACATTTCAAACGTCGCTGTGGTTTATTCTGTCGCTTTTCACGCGCGCCCCTCAAACACCGCGCGCCCCTCAAACACCGCGCGCCCCTCAAACACCACGCGCCCCTCAAACACCGCGCGCCCCTCAAACACCGCGCGCCCCGTCCAGCGGCGCGGGTCCGACCTGCGCTCACAATCGTCCCTTCAGATGATCCGGTGTCGGCGCCTTGTCCACGCTCCGCTCCTCCGCTTCTTTACTCCTCCTGCGCCTCCTTTTCCTCTCCTGCGCGTCCAGTCCGCTCTTTAGCTCCGTGTCTCCTTTGCTCCTGCGCTTCTCTTCAGCTCCTCCTGCCGCCTCCCATTCGCTCCTGCCGCGCGTCCTCTCCGCTCCTGTCTGCTCCCGGGGCCTCCTCCTCTTCACCTCCGGCTGTGTCTCCTCCGCAGCGCGCTCATTCCTCCTGACACCCGCGCGTTACATGTTTGATCTTTACGTGATTTTAAAGTATCTTCTTTAAACCGGATGTGCGTAAAGTCGTTGGGGCGCGCGGACAGGACGTGATTTTGTCTCCGTGTTTGTTGACTCGGGTTTGTTGTTGTCTTGTTGATTGTTTTTGTTGTAAATAAAATAAATAAACACTGCTGCAGTTTGTTCCTTTTTGGAAAAACAAACTCGTGACAACAGCGACAGCGCGAGACAATTATTCCCCGCGCGACCTCAGACCTCCAGAGAGAGAGAGAGAGAGAAGGAGGGAGGGAGGGAGGAGAGGAAGAGAGACAATTATTCCCCCGCGCGACCTCAGACCTCCAGAGAGAGAGAGAGAGAGAGAGAGAGAGAAGGAGGGAGGGAGGAGAGGAAGAGAGACAATTATTCCCCCGCGCGACCTCAGACCTCCAGAGAGAGAGAGAGAGAGAGAAGGAGGGAGGGAGGGAGGGAGGAGAGGAGGAGAGACAATTATTCCCCCGTGCGACCTCAGACCTCCAGAGACAGAGAGAGAGAGAGAGAGAGAGAAGGAGAGGAGGAGAGACAATTATTCCCCCGCGCGACCTCAGACCTCCAGAGAGAGAGAGAGAGAGAGAGGGAGAGAGAGAGAAGGAGGGAGGGAGGAGAGGAAGAGAGACAATTATTCCCCCGCGTGACCTCAGACCTCCAGAGAGAGAGAGAGAGAGAGAGCGAGTCGGAGGGAGGGAGGAGAGGAGGAGACAATTATTCCCCCGCGCGACCTCAGACCTCCAGAGAGAGAGAGAGAGAGGGAGAGAGAGAGAGAGAAGGAGGGAGGGAGGAGAGGAAGAGAGACAATTATTCCCTCGCGCGACCTCAGACCTCCAGAGAGAGAGAGAGAGAGAGAGAGAGTGAGAAGGAGGGAGGGAGGAGAGGAAGAGAGACAATTATTCCCTCGCGCGACCTCAGACCTCCAGAGAGAGAGAGAGAGAGAGAAGGAGGGAGGAGAGGAGGAGAGACAATTATTCCCCCGCGCGACCTCAGACCTCCAGAGAGAGAGAGAGAGAGAGAGAGAGAGAGAGAGAGAAGGACGGAGGGAGGAGAGGAAGAGAGACAATTATTCCCCCGCGCAACCTCAGACCTCCAGAGAGAGAGAGAGAGAAGGAGGGAGAGAAGGAGGGAGGGAGGAGAGGAAGAGAGACAATTATTCCCCCGCGCGACCTCAGACCTCCAGAGAGAGAGAGAGAGAGAGAGAAGGAGGGAGGAGAGGAGGAGAGACAATTATTCCCCCGCGCGACCTCAGACCTCCAGAGAGAGAGAGAGAGAAGGAGGGAGGGAGGAGAGGAAGAGAGACAATTATTCCCCCGCGCGACCTCAGACCTCCAGAGAGAGAGAGAGAGAGAGAGAGAGAGAAGGAGGGAGGGAGGGAGGGAGGAGAGGAAGAGAGACAATTATTCCCCCGCGCGACCTCAGACCTCCAGAGAGAGAGAGAGAGAGAGAGGGAGAGAGAGAGAAGGAGGGAGGGAGGAGAGGAAGAGAGACAATTATTCCCCCGCGCGACCTCAGACCTCCAGAGAGAGAGAGAGAGAGAGAAGGAGGGAGGGAGGGAGGAGAGGAGGAGAGACAATTATTCCCCCGTGCGACCTCAGACCTCCAGAGACAGAGAGAGAGAGAGAGAGAGAGAAGGAGAGGAGGAGAGACAATTATTCCCCCGCGCGACCTCAGACCTCCAGAGAGAGAGAGAGAGAGAGAGGGAGAGAGAGAGAAGGAGGGAGGGAGGAGAGGAAGAGAGACAATTATTCCCCCGCGTGACCTCAGACCTCCAGAAAGAGAGAGAGAGAGAGAGAGAAGGAGGGAGGGAGGAGAGGAGGAGACAATTATTCCCCCGCGCGACCTCAGACCTCCAGAGAGAGAGAGAGAGAGGGAGAGAGAGAGAGAGAAGGAGGGAGGGAGGAGAGGAAGAGAGACAATTATTCCCTCGCGCGACCTCAGACCTCCAGAGAGAGAGAGAGAGAGAGAGAGTGAGAAGGAGGGAGGGAGGAGAGGAAGAGAGACAATTATTCCCTCGCGCGACCTCAGACCTCCAGAGAGAGAGAGAGAGAGAAGGAGGGAGGAGAGGAGGAGAGACAATTATTCCCCCGCGCGACCTCAGACCTCCAGAGAGAGAGAGAGAGAGAGAGAGAGAGAGAGAGAGAGAGAGAAGGACGGAGGGAGGAGAGGAAGAGAGACAATTATTCCCCCGCGCAACCTCAGACCTCCAGAGAGAGAGAGAGAGAAGGAGGGAGAGAAGGAGGGAGGGAGGAGAGGAAGAGAGACAATTATTCCCCCGCGCGACCTCAGACCTCCAGAGAGAGAGAGAGAGAGAGAGAAGGAGGGAGGAGAGGAGGAGAGACAATTATTCCCCCGCGCGACCTCAGACCTCCAGAGAGAGAGAGAGAGAGAGAGAAGGAGGGAGGAGAGGAGGAGAGACAATTATTCCCCCGCGCGACCTCAGACCTCCAGAGAGAGAGAGAGAGAGAGAGAGAAGGAGGGAGGAGAGGAGGAGAGACAATTATTCCCCCGCGCGACCTCAGACCTCCAGAGAGACAGAGAGAGAGAGAAGGAGGGAGGGAGGAGAGGAGGAGAGATGATTATTCCCCCGCTCGACCTCAGACCTCCAGAAAGAGAGAGAGAGAAAAGGAGGGAGGGAGGAGAGACAATTATTCCCCCGCGCGACCCCAGATCTCCAGAGAGAGAGAGAGAAAAGGGGGGAGAGAGGGAGGGAGGGAGGAGAGACAATTATTCCCCCGTGCCACCCCAGACCTCCAGAAAGAGAGAGAGAGAGAGAGAAGGAGGGAGGAGAGGAGGAGACAATTATTCCCCTGCCCAACCCCAGACCTCTAGAGAGAGAGAGAGAGAGAGAGAAGGAGGGAGAGAGAGAAGGAGGAAGGAGAGGAGGAGAGACAATTATTCCCCCGCCCCAGACCTCCAGAGAGAGAGAGAAGGAGGGAGGAAGGGAGGAGAGGAGGGAGGAGAGGAAAAGAGACAATTATTCCCCCGTGCAACCCCAGACCTCCAGAGAGAGAGAGAGAGAGAGAAGGAGGGAGGAAGGGAGGGAGGGAGGAGAGGAGGGAGGAGAGGAGACAATTATTCCCTTGTGTGACCCCTAGACCTCCAGAGAGAGAGAAGGAGGGAAGGAGGGAGGAGAGAAGAAGAGACAATTATTCCCCCGCGACCTCAGACATCGAGAGAGAGAGAGGGAGAGAGAAGGAGGGAGGAACAGAGGAGAGGAGGGAGGAGAAGAAATGAGACAATTATTCCCCCGTGCGACCCCAGACCTCTAGAGAGAGAGAGAAGGAGAGAAGGAGGGAGAGACAATTATTCTCCCATGCTCCTAAGCTAAAGAGCAAGGTGTGGGAGAAGACAGAGAGGGTAGAGAGAGAGAAGAGTGACCTCCGGAGAAGGAGAAGAGGAGGAGAGGAAGAGAAAGGGACGAGAGAGACAACAACAGGTGATCACTCATCATCATTAAAAAATAAAAGAAAGAGAGAGAGAGAGAGAGAGAGAGGAGAGAGACAACTAATCTCCAGTTATCATTATGAAAAAAGAGAGAGAAGGACGGAGAAAGGGAAGAGAGAGAAAGAAAGAAAGAGAATGAGAAGAGCAGGAGCGACACCAGTGACCTCCCACCATGTAAAAAACAACAAGACAGAGAGAAAAGGAGGAGAGGAGAGAGGACACAATTATTCCCCTGCGCTCCCATGACCTTCCATCATTATAAAAGGAGAAGAAGAGAGGAAAAGCTCCAACTATCATTATGAAAAAAGAGAGAGAGAGAAGGAGGGAGGAAGGAGAAGGAGAGAAGGAGGGGGAGAAGAGAAACCAGCGACTTCCCATCATCTAAAACACAGAAAGAGAGGGAGAGAGAGAGAGAGAAAGAAGAGGAGAGGGTGAATGAGAGGAGGAGGAGGAGGAGGAGGAGTAGAGGGGGTGGCAGTGTGACAGTGGATCACACACACTCATTACAGAAGAGCAGAACAATGGAACTGAGAGAGAGAGAGAGAGAGAGAGAGAGAGAGAGAGACGGAGAGATATTGGAAAGAGAAAGAGAAATATGGAGAGGACGAGAGGAAAAAGAGGAGCTAGAGAGAGAAAAGAGAGGGAGGAGAGAGAAAGAAAAGTGGGAGAAAGGGAAAAAGAGGAGAGGGAGAAGAAAGAGAGAGAGAGAGAGAAGAAAAACTGGTAAAAGCATCAAATGAAAAGAGAAACATATTGTTATTCTGTCCACATAAAATCTGTCCTGGATTTACTCAATGTGCCCTCATCTTCCTGAGTCAGATGCCCTCCCATCCTCCTGTTCCCTGTGTGTCAGATGCCCTCCCTCCTTTATTAGTCTCTCTCTCCCGTGGAGCTTGTTCTTCATTAGCGTTGTTCCGTTAGCAGTTAGCAGCGGAGTTAGCGGTGTTAGCGGTTAGCGCTGATTGATTCATTAAAGGTCATTAAGTAAAACACATTGTCTCCATGACGACTGGACGAGGGGTCATGTGCAAAAGATGCAAAATACTCTCTCTTTATTCCACATGAGGCAAAAAGACCAGTGCACTCCCACCTCACAGTGAGAGGGTCTCCGGTTTGAGTCCCGGGCCTCTCTGACTAAAACTAGTTCAAGATCTGGAGACGGGCCCCACTGATCCTGGAAGGTTTAACCCAGAGACACTGAAGGACGGGTCAAAAAAGTCCAGTCTAAGTCTGGTCTTTAGTCCGGTCTTTAGTCCAGTCTTTTGTCCAGTCTTTGGTCCAGTCTTTGGTCCAGTCTTTGGTCCGGTCTTTGGTCCAGTCTTTGGTCCAGCCTTTGGTCCAGTCTTTGGTCCGGTCTTTAGTCCAGTCTTTGGTCCGGTCTTTGGTCCAGTCTTTGGTCCAGCCTTTGGTCCAGTCTTTGGTCCGGTCTTTAGTCCAGTCTTTGGTCCAGTCTTTGGTCCAGTCTTTAGTCCAGTCTTTAGTCCAGTCTTTGGTCCAGTCTTTGGTTCAGTCTTTGGTCCAGTCTTTGGTCCAGTCTTTGGTCCAGTCTTTAGTCCAGTCTTTGGTCCAGTCTTTAGTCCAGTCTTTGGTCCAGTCTTTAGTCCAGTCTTTAGTCCAGTCTTTGGTCCAGTCTTTAGTCCAGTCTTTGGTCCAGTCTTTGGTCCAGTCTTTGGTCCAGTCTTTAGTCCAGTCTTTGGTCCAGTCATTGGTCCAGTCTTTGGTCCAGTCTTTAGTCCAGTCTTTGGTCCAGTCTTTAGTCCAGTCTTTGGTCCAGTCTTTAGTCCAGTCTTTAGTCCAGTCTTTGGTCCAGTCTTTGGTCCAGTCTTTGGTCCAGTCTTTGGTCCAGTCTTTGGTCACCACATAACTGTCCCTGTAGTTTAACCTGAGACATGACTGGTGGATGGGAGGGCATCTGACACACAGGGATACAGGAGGATGTGAGAGCAGGTCTCAACCAGAACTAAACCAGGTCTAATGATGGGCTCACCACAGGATCTCAGGGGAGCAGTTCAAGTTGACACATGTTTCAGAGCTTTATAATGGGAGCAGGACTCTGAGGACTAGACCAGACCTGAACCAGTCCCAAAAGACCTGAGTCCAAAACCAGTCCAGAGACCATGAGACCAAATATACACACAAACAAATATCACATGAAAATAAACAGGAGACCGAAATACTGGACTCAAGACAGAACTAGGACTAAAGCAGGACTAAACCAGGACTGAACCAGAACTAATAGAATTAAACAAGGAAAAGTCACTAAACTAACCTGTGGAATCTTCTTTGGACAGAATATAAAGAACAGAGTGAAAATACATTTGTGATCCAGGACCAGGTCCATCAGAGGAACAGACCAAATGTGTGGACCATGTGCTCAGACCATGATGTTGTTCCTCTGATAAACACAGTATTTATGTTTGTGAAGGTTCTCCCTGTACAGGACCGGAACTAGACCAGGACCAAACCTCGTCTACACGACTAAACCCGGTCTAACTCAGGTCTAACCCTGGTTTAAACCATGCCTATAAAGGTTTAAACCCAGTCTAAACCAGGCCTAAACCTGTTTAAACCCGGTCTAAACCTGGTCTAAACACGGTCTAAACCCGGTCTAAACCCGGTCTAAACCCGGTCTAAACCCGGTTTAAACCCGGTCTAAACATGGTCTAAACCCGGTCTAAACCCGGTCTAAACCCGGTCTAAACCCGGTCTAAACACGGTCTAAACCCGGTCTAAACACGGTCTAAACCTGGTCTAAACCTGGTCTAAACACGGTCTAAACCTGGTCTAAACCCGGTCTAAACCCGGTCTAAACCCGGTCTAAACCCGGTCTAAAGCCGGTCTAAACCCGGTCTAAACCCGGTCTAAACACGGTCTAAACACGGTCTAAACCCGGTCTAAACCCGGTCTAAAGCCGGTCTAAAGCCGGTCTAAAGCCGGTCTAAACACGGTCTAAACACGGTCTAAACCCAGTCTAAACCCGGTCTAAAGCCGGTCTAAACCCGGTCTAAAGCCGGTCTAAACCCGGTCTAAACCCGGTCTAAACCCGGTCTAAACCTGGTCTAAACACGGTCTAAACCCGGTCTAAACCCGGTCTAAACCCGGTCTAAACCCGGTCTAAACACGGTCTAAACCCGGTCTAAACACGGTCTAAACCTGGTCTCATATTGTTACAGTGACTTGTGTCTCTGGAGTCTGGCTCTAATTGGCTGGCCACATGTTTTCTGCGTCTGCTGCTTCATTAAGACGACCACAATATGGCGCCTCCCGCGAGAGGGGAGTGCACGTGAGAGGAGCGTGCACGTCACCTGTCCCCGCGCACGCTCCAGCCCACGTGCACTCCCCTGTCCCTCATGCACGCTCGTCATGGCTCATTACGGCGCACTAACGAGTGTGCGGTCCACAGGGAGAGACGTAAAGCACAAGATACAATAACAGGAGATAATTAAAGTTTGAAAAGTTTGAAATGGAAATAGAAACATGAAATTAAAAATATAAAATATGCAACTGCCAGGAGTAAAAGTGAAGACTCCAAAGCAGATGTTAGACTCGCTTTATGGCTAATGTCTCATCAGTATCTCTGCAGTTTAGCGTCTTCTCTGGGGTCATTGAGTGAAAGTCATTTGTTTAATTTTGTTTTTAAAAGAAGAGTCATTCTGCTAAATAGATTTTTTTAACCTTTCTACTGTGTTATATTTTTGTTCCCTCATTAAAAAACAAAGGTTTCAGATGTCATCCACGCATGTCTGAGTAATTCAGCGATCTTTCCCGGGCTCTTTTCAAACCCTCCTCACAGTTAGCAGTACGAGCTTGTACGAGGCTCCGCCCACAAACCTACATCACCCACGCTCCCACACGACAACTCTCCATAAATATACAAAAACACGACACAAAACTGTACACTACGACTTCACAAACCTGATGTGATGTGCTGTCGTTTCATTAGTGGGATGCAGCTGATTGTGTTGTGATAGCGCTCTGAAGGGGAGTGACTTAGCACAGAGAGCAAAGAGAGCATTTTCAAAGGAATAAAAGGGTAAATGGTGATCTAAATATGTTCTGTGTTACAGTTACTACCCCAAAGAAGTAAAGTACCTCCTCTTTAAAGTTTGGTTAGAGATGAATCGGCAATATTTATCTAAAAATATGAACTAAGAAAGACAGGCTAACCACTCTGCCGCAGTAACAGGTTTTATTCTGTGACAGTTTAATCAAATAAAAATAAAACCTATTATAACGAGCAGACTGGTTTCCACAGCAACAGCCTGAGCCCAGAGGGAAGTGACACAACCATCCAAACATGAAGAAACCCTCTGAACCAGGACTGAACCAGGACTGAACCAGGACTGAACCAGGACTGAACCAGGACTGAGTCAAGACTGAACCGGGACTGAACCAGGACTGAACCAGGACTGAACCAAGACTGAACCAGGACTGAACCAGGACTGAACCAAGACTGAACCAGGACTGAACCAAGACTGAACCAGGACTGAACCAGGACTGAACCAAGACTGAACCGGGACTGAACCAGGACTGAACCGGGACTGAACCAGGACTGAACAAAGACTGAACCAAGACTGAACCAAGACTGAACCAGGACTGAACCGGGACTGAACCAGGACTGAACCGGGACTGAACAAAGACTGAACCAGGACTGAACCAAGACTGAACCAGGACTGAACCGGGACTGAACCGGGACTGAACCGGGACTGAACCGGGACTGAACCGGGACTGAACCAAGACTGAACCGGGACTGAACCGGGACTGAACCGGGACTGAACCAGGACTGAACCAAGACTGAACCAAGACTGAACCAAGACTGAGCCAGGACTGAACCAAGACTGAACCGGGACTGAACCGGGACTGAACCGGGACTGAACCAAGACTGAACCGGGACTGAACCGGGACTGAACAAAGACTGAACCGGGACTGAACCGGGACTGAACCGGGACTGAACCGGGACTGAACCGGGACTGAACCAAGACTGAACCGGGACTGAACCGGGACTGAACCGGGACTGAACCGGGACTGAACCAAGACTGAACCAAGACTGAACCAAGACTGAGCCAGGACTGAACCAAGACTGAACCGGGACTGAACCGGGACTGAACCAAGACTGAACCGGGACTGAACCGGGACTGAACCGGGACTGAACTAAGACTGAACCGGGACTGAACCGGGACTGAACCAAGACTGAACCGGGACTAAACCGGGACTGAACCGGGACTGAACCAGGACTGAACCGGGACGGAACCGGGAATGAACCAGGACTGAACCAGAACTGAACCAGGACTGAACCGGGACTAAACAATGACTGAAGTGATAGAACCATCCAAATATGAAAAAACCCTCACCAACCTCACACCAGTGGGTCTGATGTGAAGAACTTTCAACAAGAACCAGGACTAAACCAGAACCAGACCAAACCAGATTTATCTTACCACAAACACCAGAGGCCTGGGAGTATGAGGGTTCTACAGTGTGTTTGCTGATCCTCGTACTGCACTTTTCTGGTATGAGATGTCTGATGTATTTTACACACACACACACACACACACACATATATATACACCCCCCCACACCCCCATATATATATATATATATATATATATATATATATATATATATATAGTTTGAACAGGACACTTTCACTTTCACTTTGATTGGACTGTTTTTGTCTCAGTCTCTGATATTTTTGGAGCAGAATATTTATTTCTATTTTGTTGCTAAACTCGACTCGACAAACAACAACAGCTCTGTCCCCAGACACTCAGAGGAATAATAAAAACAACTAAGAGTGTGTCTGTACACAGGGAGGAGAGAGGGAGGCATGTGTCTACAGAGCTCACCAGAGAGAAAGGGGGAGGAGGGGAGGGAAGAGAGAGAGAAAGAGAGGTATGTGTCAACGCTGGAGAGAGAGAAAAAGAGAGGGAGGTAGAGGAGTCTCTGGAGGTTAAAGAGGAGATGTGTTTGACTCACCTTCTGTTCCAAACACTCAGAGAATAACATCAAACATATCTTTGTTTTATAGGAAAACTTAAGTCAAAACCACACGGCAGAACAGTCTCCATGGAGATAGATCAGGTTTATGCCATACTGTGGGATATTATGGCCAAACGGACAAGATTTCAGTCCGAGTAAGAGTCAGGTTTGTGGACATGCAAGCTTGCTCACAGTGACTAAACCAGGACTAAACCGGGACTAAACAGGGACTAAACCGGGACTAAACCAGGACTAAACCAGGACTAAACCAGGTCTATGCATTTCAGGAGATGAAAGTGTCTTGCTCAAAGACACAGTGGCAGGATGGACCAGAGGAGGAGGGATTAAACCATCAACTGTCTGTTTTGTTCTGGGGATATTTTTAGAGTTTTTTTCCCGGCTCTCAGTTCTTGGCACCTGCATCTGCGTTCTCCGTCTTCGTCTTCGCTCCTCTTCTTCATCGCTCATGTTTTTTTCATGAACACAGATCCAAGATGGCGGCTCATTATCGTCACGGCGACAAACGCAGCTCAGATGTTTCCACAGCTGTTCACAATCAACAAAAAACAAAAGCTTTTATCACAAATCTAATCAGGACATTTAAAAGAAAACTCTTCAAAAGTGAGTCTGAACCAGGACTGAACCAGGACTAAATCAGGACTGAAACAGGACTAAACGAGGACTGAACCAGGACTAAATCAGGACTGAACCAGGAGTAAAACAGGACTGAACCAGGACTGAACCAGGACTAAACCAGGACTGAACCAGGAGTAAACCAGGACTAAACCAGGACTAAACCAGGACTGAACCAGGACTAAACCAGGACTGAGCCAGGACTAAACCAGGACTAAACCAGGACTGAACCGGGACTAAACCAGGACTAAACCAGGACTGAACCAGGACTAAACCAGGACTGAACCAGGAGTAAAACAGGACTGAGCCAGGACTAAACCAGGACTAAACCAGGACTGAACCGGGACTAAACCAGGACTAAACCAGGACTGAACCAGGACTAAACCAGGACTGAACCAGGACTAAACCAGGACTAAACCAGGACTGAACCAGGACTAAATCAGGACTAAACCAGGACTAAACCAGGACTAAACCAGGACTGAACCAGGACTAAACCAGGACTAAACCAGGACTAAATCAGGACTAAACCAGGACTAAATGAGGACTGAACCAGGACTAAACCAGGACTAAACCAGGACTGAACCAGGACTAAATCAGGACTAAACCAGGACTGAACCAGGACTAAATCAGGACTAAACCAGAACTAAACCAGGACTAAACCAGGACTGCAGCAGGACTTAAAAGTTCAGAGTGTTTCACAGTTTGGCATTAAACTCACGTATCATGAATTGATTCAATTGCAGGTGTTTTATTTCTTGATAAACATACATTCGTACTGTGAGTGGGATCACCTCTCCACAGATCTGACCTGTCACTTAGCCTTGTGGTGTCACCTGGTTGTATCCACGGAAATACGTAAGTTTAACGACATACTGTGGAACTTTGTTAGCAAAGAAACCATGGTGATAAGCAGGTGGACCTCTCCCCAGAAATGTTACATAGTAAATCTTTAACCAGGTCTAAACCAGATAAAAACCAAGACTAGCAGGTCTAAACCTGGTCTAAAATAGATCTACCCCAGAACTAAACCAGGACTAAACCCAGTCTAACCCTGTGTAGTATTTGTGTTGTGCTACTCTTTTTGATCGACACAAAACGGGCCATTACGGCGCGTTGCCGTGACGACGCTGTTCACCGAATCCAGTTTGACGGACGGACTAACGACCAATTATACTCTCCCTGCTCCTCTCACAACACGCTAAGATACAAACCTGGCTTATATCTGGTTTAAAGTTGGTTTAGTCCTGGATTAGTCCTGGTTTAGTCCTGGTTTAGTCCTGGTTTAGACTTGGTTTAGTCCTGGTTAAGTCCTGGTTTAGTCCTGGTTTAGTTCTGGTTTAGTCCTGGTTTAGTCCTGGTTTAGTCCCGGTTTACACCTGGTTTAGTCCTGGTTTAGACCTGGTTTAGTCCTGGTTTAGTCCTGCTTTAGTCCTGGTTTAGTCCTGGTTTAGACCTGGTTTAGTCCTGGTTTAGTCCTGGTTTAGTCTTGGTTTAGACCTGGTTTATCCCTGGTTCAGTCCCTGTTTAGTCCTGGTTTAGTCCTGGTTTAGTCCTGGTTTAGACCTGGTTTAGTCCTGGTTGAGCCCTGGTTTAGACCTGGTTTAGTCCTGGTTTAGCCCTGGTTTAGTCCTGGTTTAGTCCTGGTTTAGTCCTGGTTTAGCCCTGGTTTAGACCTGGTTTAGTCCTGGTTTAGACCTGGTTTAGTCCTGGTTTAGCCCTGGTTTAGTCTTGGTTTAGACCTGGTTTAGTCCTGGTTGAGCCCTGGTTTAGACCTGGTTTAGTCCTGGTTTAGCCCTGGTTTAGTCCTGGTTTAGTCCTGGTTTAGTCCTGGTTTAGCCCTGGTTTAGACCTGGTTTAGTCCTGGTTTAGACCTGGTTTAGACCTGGTTTAGTCCTTGTTTAGACCTGGTTTAGTCCTGGTTTAGCCCTGGTTTAGACCTGGTTTAGTCCTGGTTTAGACCTGGTTTAGACCTGGTTTAGACCTGGTTTAGTCCTGGTTTAGACCTGGTTTAGACCTGGTTTAGTCCTGGTTTAGACCTGGTTTAGACCTGGGTTAGACCTGGTTTAGTCCTGGTTTAGTCCTGGTTTAGACCTGGTTTAGTCCTGGTTTTGTCCTGGTTTAGTCCTGGTTTAGACCTGGTTTAGTCCTGGTTTAGACCTGGTTTAGACCTGGTTTAGTCCTGGTTTAGTCCTGGTTTAGACCTGGTTTAGACCTGGTTTAGACCTGGTTTAGTCCTGGTTTAGACCTGGTTTAGACCTGGTTTAGTCCTGGTTTAGTCCTGGTTTAGACCTGGTTTAGACCTGGTTTAGACCTGGTTTAGACCTGGTTTAGTCCTGGTTTAGTCCTGGTTTAGACCTGGTTTAGACCTGGTTTAGACCTGGTTTAGTCCTGGTTTAGTCCTGGTTTAGTCCTGGTTTAATCAGAGCAGTTGGAGAGTGGAGCTGTAGCTCATTAGAGGAAACTGCGATCGTGGAGCCAAGATGGACGCCTCAATTATCCCTGCCCCATGACTCCTGACCCCTACATCTCCACGGCAACGGGCGAGCGAGCCGATGGAGCGGCCATGAAACAGATGTGAGCAGTGCCAAACATACAATGCACACGGAACACAAGCAACAAACACGGAACGCTTAACATACGGAGACAAGGCGGGATTTTAATCAGGAGAAAAGGATCAGCCTAAGTGTGAAATAATGAAGAGAACTATAGGACTGGACCTGGACTAAAGCAGGACTAAAGCAGGACTAAAGCAGGACTAAACTAGGACTAAAGCAGGACTAAAGCAGGACTAAACCAGGACTGAAGCAGGACTAAAGCAGGACTAAACTAGGACTAAACCAGGACTAAACCAGGACTAAACCAGGACTAAACCAGGACTAAACCAGGACTAAACAAGGACTAAACCAGGACTAAACCAGGACTAAACCAGGACTAAACAAGGACTAAACAAGGACTAAACCAGGACTAAACTAGGACTAAAGCAGGACTAAAGCAGGACTAAACCAGGACTAAATCAGGACTAAACAAGGACTAAACCAGGACTAAACAAGGATTATAAACAAGGACTAAAGCAGGACTAAACCAGGACTAAATAAGGACTAAACAAGGACTAAAGCAGGACTAAAGCAGGACTAAACCAGGACTAAATCAGGACTAAACCAGGACTAAACAAGGACTAAACCAGGACTGAACCAGGACTAAACAAGGACTAAACCAGGACTGAACCAGGACTAAAGCAGGACTAAACCAGGACTAAACCAGGACTAAACCAGGACTAAAGCAGGACTAAAGCAGGACTAAAGCAGGACTAAACCAGGACTAAACAAGGACTAAACCAGGACTAAAGCAGGACTAAAGCAGGACTAAAGCAGGACTAAAGCAGGACTAAAGCAGAACTAAAGCAGGACTAAACCAGGACTAAAGCAGGACTAAAGTAGGACTAAACCAGGACTGAACCAGGACTAAACACAAACTAAACATTAAACTCTCTGTATTCTTTGTGTCAGTGTGAACAGGAGTATAGGGGCCAGTGTGATTCCAAGTCCCCAGACCAGGACCAGACCAGGACCAGACCAGGACCAGACCAGGACCAGACCAGGACCAGACCAGGACCAGACCAGGATCATTCCAGACCCCATCACCTGGACTTTTACTCCCCTCACACCTTTTGTCTCACTGTGTGGAGTCAAACCTGGTCTGGACTCCTCCCCCTCACGGTCCCTCTTCACCCTGCAGCTGTTGGCGTGGAAACTCTATTTTCTTGAGTTTTCTTGAGTTTTCAGACAAGCTTGATACTTTTTTGTTTTTGCTAATACATACATTGTGTCACCATGGTAACTGATGAACATTCCCTCACAGAGATACATGTAGAACACCCCCATCATGATGTCACGGCAAAGTATCAACTTGAAAGTGGTGTGTGTGTGCCAGTTTGTCCCAGGGCATGTGTGGCTACAGGAGTATAGAGTAGTACAATAGTGTGCGAAAGAGTGAAGGAAGAATGCACCAAAGTGTAAAGCGACTTTGAGTGTTTTAATGTAGCGTTTTGATAATTATTGAGCACAAGTAGCATCCACCAAAACAAGACAGAAACAGAAACTTGAATCTGTCCCGTGCACTTCTGAAATGTGCAGGTTTCAAAAGCTCGTGTCCCTCTCAGTGACTCCAGACTTCAGGCCTGAGTGTGTGAGGCTCCTCTGTCTGCAGGGACCTCTGTGACCACAGAGAGAAGCCAGAGAGTCACTGTACGTCTCACAGGTGAGACTACAGAGTCCTGCTCCAGTCCTGGTTTAGACCTCGTCCAGTCCTGGTTTAGTCCTGGTTTAGACCTCGTTTAGTCCTGGTTTAGACCTCATTTAGATCTCGTTTAGTCCTGGTTTAGTCCTGGTTTAGTCCTGGTTTAGACCTCGTTTAGTCCTGGTTTAGTCCTGGTTTAGTCCTGGTTTAGTCCTTTTTTAGACCTCGTTTAGTCCTGGTTTAGTCCTGGTTTAGTCCTGGTTTAGACCTCGTTTAGTCCTGGTTTAGTCCTGGTTTAGACCTCTTTTAGTCCTGGTTTAGTCCTGGTTTAGTCCTGGTTTAGTCCTGGTTTAGACCTCGTTTAGTCCTGGTTTAGTCCTGGTTTAGACCTCTTTTAGTCCTGGTTTAGTCCTGGTTTAGTCCTTTTTTAGACCTCGTTTAGTCCTGGTTTAGTCCTGGTTTAGTCCTTTTTTAGACCTCGTTTAGTCCTGGTTTAGTCCTGGTTTAGACCTGGTTTAGTCCTGGTTTAGTGCTGCTTTAGGTGTAGTTTAGTCCATATTTCTGCCCCAGTCAGATGGACACAGCTACTATTACAACTAATACTTCAACAACAAGAACAACAATGACAACAACTACCACTACTACTACTACAACAAAAACTACTACTACTACTACTACTACTACTACTACTACTACTACTACTACTACAACTACTACTACAACTACTAATACTACCACTACTACTACTAATATAACTATTATTACTACTATTACTACTACTATTATAACTATTATTACTACTTTTACTATTACAACTTCTACTACTACTACTACTAATAATAATGGCTTACACTTGTAATTTTTTCAAAGCCTCTTAAAGTGCTACACTATAGTCATTATTCATTCATTTCCACACTTGGTGATGGTAAGATACTACTGTAGCCACTGGCAGAAGCGAGGCTGCCAATCTGCGCCATCAGCCCCTCCAACCACCACCAATCATTCACACACACACACCACTTTCATACTAGGCAATGTGTCTTCCATAAGGACACAACAACAGAACTTGGTCCGAGCGGGAATTGATCCTCTGACCTTCAGGACCAACACTCTAACCACTGAGCCCCAAACAACAACTACTACTACAACTATTACTACAACTAATACTGCTACAACAAGAACAACAATGACAACAACTACTACTACTACTACTATTAGAACTACTACTACTGCTGCTACTACTACTACTACTACAACTAGTACTACTACTGTTACAACTACTACTACTACTACAACAACTACTACTACTACCACCACCACGACTACTGCTACTACTGCTACTACTACTACAACTACTACAAATACTACTACTGTGACTGCTACTTCTACAACTACTACTACGACAACAACTACTACAACTACTACTACTAATACTGCTTCAATCTATTACTACTACTAGTACTACTATTATTACTACAAGTACTATTACAACTGCTACTACTGCTACTGCCATTGTTACTACTGCTACTGCAAATACTACTGACACTTGTATCAAAACAGATGTCAAACGTTCACAGTCATTTATTTATTTACACGTGATTCTGTTTGTGTTGTTTTTGTGTTTTATTGACAAAGTCCTCCCTCCATCACCTCCTGAGAGAGAGAGAGACAGAGAGAGAGGAGGAGGGAGAGAGAGGGAGTGAGAGAGGGAGAGAGAGAGAGAGGAGGAGGGAGAGAGAGGGAGTGAGAGAGAGAGGGACAGAGAGAGAGAGAGAGAGGAGGAGGGAGAGGGAGTGAGAGAGGGAGGGAGAGAGAGAGAGAGAGGAGGAGGGAGAGAGAGGGAGTGAGAGAGGGAGGGAGAGAGAGAGGGAGAGAGAGACGGAGAGAGAGGGAGAGAGAGAGAGGGGGGGAGGGTGGCAGGAGAGAAGGAGAAAGAAAAAGAGAGAGAAAGAAAAAGAGGGTCGGAAGGATGAGATGAAAAAAGAAAGTGGTAATTTATGCGGGAGAAACATATGTCGCCTTTGGAGCTTTGTGCAACAGCACCTTTAATTTACTTTAAAAATCACACCTTTAACAAAGACAGGGACAAGAGACAGGGACAAGAGACAGGGACAAGAGACAGGAACAAGAGACAGGGACAAGAGACAAGGACAAGAGACAGGGACAAGAGACAGGGACAAGAGACAGGGACAAGAGACAGAGACAAGAGACAGGAACAAGAGACAGGGACAAGAGACAAGGACAAGAGACAGGGACAAGAGACAGGGACAAGAGACAGGGACAAGAGACAGAGACAAGAGACAGGGACAAGAGACAGGGACAAGAGACAGGGACAAGAGACAAGGACAAGAGACAGGGACAAGAGACAGGGACAAGAGACAGGGACAAGAGACAGGAGCAAGAGACAGGGACAAGAGACAGGGACAAGAGACAGGAGCAAGAGACAGGGACAAGAGACAGGGACAAGAGACAGGAGCAACAGACAAGGACAAGAGACAGGGACAAGAGACAGGGACAAGAGACAGGAGCAAGAGACAGGGACAAGAGACAGGGACAAGAGACAGGAGCAAGAGACAGGGACAAGAGACAGGGACAAGAGACAGGAGCAAGAGACAGGGACAAGAGACAGGGACAAGAGACAGGAACAAGAGACAGGGACAAGAGACAGGGACAAGAGACAGGGACAAGAGACAGGGACAAGAGACAGGGACAAGAGACAGGAGCAACAGACAAGGACAAGAGACAGGGACAAGAGACAGGAGCAACAGACAAGGACAAGAGACAGAGACAAGAGACAGGGACAAGAGACAGGGACAAGAGACAGGAGCAAGAGACAGGGACAAGAGACAGGGACAAGAGACAGGGACAAGAGACAGGAGCAAGAGACAGGGATAAGAGACCGGGACAAGAGACAGGGACAAGAGACAGGGACAAGAGACAGAGACAAGAGACAGAGACAAGAGACAGGAGCAAGAGACAAGGACAAGAGACAGAGACAAGAGACAGGGACAAGAGACAGGAGCAAGAGACAGGAGCAAGAGACAGGGACAAGAGACAGGGACAAGAGACAGGGACAAGAGACAGAAGCAAGAGACAGGAGCAAGAGACAGGGACAAGAGACAGGAGCAAGAGACAGGGACAAGAGACAGGAGCAAGAGACAGGGACAAGAGACAGGGACAAGAGACAGGGACAAGAGACAGGAGCAACAGACAAGGACAAGAGACAGAGACAAGAGACAGGGACAAGAGACAGGGACAAGAGACAGGAGCAAGAGACAGGGACAAGAGACAGGGACAAGAGACAGGGACAAGAGACAGGAGCAAGAGACAGGGATAAGAGACCGGGACAAGAGACAGGGGCAAGAGACAGGGACAAGAGACAGGAGCAAGAGACAGGGACAAAAGACAGGGACAAGAGACAGGGACAAGAGACAGGAGCAAGAGACAGGGACAAGAGACAGGGACAAGAGACAGGAGCAAGAGACAGGGATAAGAGACCGGGACAAGAGACCGGGACAAGAGACAGGGACAAGAGACAGGGACAAGAGACAGGAGCAAGAGACAGGGACAAAAGACAGGGACAAGAGACAGGGACAAGAGACAGGGACAAGAGACAGAGACAAGAGACAGAGACAAGAGACAGGAGCAAGAGACAAGGACAAGAGACAGAGACAAGAGACAGGGACAAGAGACAGGAGCAAGAGACAGGAGCAAGAGACAGGGACAAGAGACAGGGACAAGAGACAGGGACAAGAGACAGAAGCAAGAGACAGGAGCAAGAGACAGGGACAAGAGACAGGAGCAAGAGACAGGGACAAGAGACCGGGACAAGAGACACAAGCATGAGACAGGGACAAGAGACAGGGACAAGAGACAGGAGCAAGAGACAGGGACAAGAGACAAAGACAAGAGACAGGGACAAGAGACAGGAGCAAGAGACTGAGACAAGAGACCGGGACAAGAGACAGGAGCAAGAGACCGGGACAAGAGACAGGAACAAGAGACAGGGACAAGAGGAAGGAGCAAGAGACAGGGACAAGAGACAGGAGCAAAAGACAGAAGCAAGAGACAAAGACAAGAGACAGGGACAAGAGACAGGAGCAAGAGACCGAGACAAGAGACCGGGACAAGAGACAGAAGCAAGAGACAGGGACAAGAGACCGGGACAAGAGACACAAGCATGAGACAGGGACAAGAGACAGGGACAAGAGACAGGAGCAAGAGACAGGGACAAGAGACAGGAGCAAGACACAGGGACAAAAGACAGGGAGAAAGGACAGGAGCAAGAGACAGTAGTAAGAGACATGAAGAAGTGACAACAGCAAGAGACAAGAGTAAGTGACAGGAGCGAGAGACAGAAGCAAGAGACAGGAGCAACAGACAGGGACAAGAGACAGGAGCAAGAGACAAGAGTAAGAGACAGGAACAAGAGACTAGATTAAGAGATAGGAGAAAGAGACAGGAAGAAGAGACAAGAGTAAGAAACAGGACCAAGAGACAGAAGAAAGAGACGGGGAGGAGAGACAAGAGAGGAACAAGAGGAGCGAATGGAGAGAAACAAGACATGAATGAGAGGAGCAAGAGGAGAGGAGCAGGAGGGGAGGAATGAGAGGGGGTGAAAGCAGAGGAAGGAGAGGAACGACAGGAACGAGAGGAACAAGAGCAGGGAAAGGAGCGAGAGAAATGAGAGGAGAGAAATGGGAGGAGAGGAACGAGAGGAGATGAATGAGAGGAATAAGAGGAGAGGAGCGAGAGGAAAGGAACGAGAGGAGAGGAACGAGAGGAGAGGAACGAGAGGAGCGAGAGGAACGAGAAGAGAGGAATGAGAGGAGAGGCCTGAGCCTCCTCAAACGTGAGAACATGTAAAAAGCACACAAATAAATGTCTGGAAATATAACCCACACATTAAAGCTGAACTATGAAACTTTTCAAGCAGAGGGTCCACCACCTACTTGTCTCCATGGTAGTGTTACTGCTTTGTCCGTTATGTTCCACAGTATGACTTTAAAGACCAGAGGAGCAGTGACCACAGTGAGAATGCACGTGGTTAAATGCACTTCTGACTGAAAGCAAGAAGGATATACTTAAAGCCTTACTGTGGAACATTGTAGGCAACACAATAACATCTCCGTGGTTACAAGTAGGAAGCAGACTCCCCAAACAGGAAGTGAGCATGGGCATGATTCCAACTCCACTGACACTCGGGCAGAGAAGGCACCTGATTGGTCTGTTATTAATGTTCATATTTTGATTTAGGGACAAAATGGTGAAATAAAAATTTTAAGACCAAAATGATGAGACTCGCTGCAGGAGTTACAGAGAGAGAGGGCCGCGGTTTTTCAATAGAAAGTGAAACGGAGCCAGAGTCGATGGAGCAGGAAGCGTCCGTGCTCACTTCCTGTTTCGAATGTTTCAGCTAGTGGGTTAGCTATGTCCGTTTATAAACACAGACTATGTTTACATCAGTTTTGCCGTTTGCGTGGATCTGATAGCCCCTCTTACCTGTCCCCTCCCCTGTCCCCTCCCCCTGTCCCCTCCCCCCGTCTCCTCCGTGAGCCTGTGTTGCTATGGCGGCTTGTACATTTCCTGCCAAAGCGCCGCTGACACATGACTCACTGTGTACACCTCATAAACGGCTCATTTATGAACACTTTATTTAAATGATATTTGTACAGCTCTGAGTCAACACCGAGGTAAGCTCCAGCCATAAACTATAATGCGTCCTCCCCTCTGTGGGTGTAGACTCCTGTTTGCCATCAGACCTTACTCGATGTTTTAGTCACACAGCACAGCAGCCGCAACGAATGACAGGTAGGGCATCTGGTGTAATCATCAAAAATAAAAGTATCACTGCAGTTTGTCTTTTATGAACTGGAGAGTTGTGTCTTTGAGCGAGGCAGTTTGGACCTGTATGTCTCACATTAAAACTGGGACTATGTCAGGACTAAGGCGAGACTAAATCAGAACTCAACCAGGATTATACCAGGACTGAACCAGGACTAAACATGGACTAAACCAGGACTAATCCAGAGCTAAACCAGGTCTAAACCAGGACTAAACCAAGACTATACCAGGACTAATCCAGAGCTAAACCAGGACTAAACATGGACTAAACCAGGACTAACCCAGAGCTAAACCAGGACTAAACATGGACTAAACCAGGACTAATCCAGAGCTAAACCAGGTCTAAACCAGGACTAAACCAGGTCTAAACCAGGACTAAACCAGGATTAAACCAGGACTAAACCAGGACTAAACCAGGACTAAACCAGGACTAAACCAGGACTAACCCAGAGCTAAACCAGGACTAAACCAGGACTAAACAAGGACTAAACCAGGACAATACCAGGACTAAACCAGGACTAAACCAGGACTAAACCAGGACTAACCCAGAGCTAAACTAGGACTAAACCAGGACTAAAACAGGACTAAACAAGGACTAAACCAGGGCCATACCAGAACAATACAAAGACTAAACCAGGACTACATACACCAGGACTAAACCAGAGCTATACCAGGACTAAACCAGAACTAAACCAGGTCTAAACCAGGACTAAACTAGGACTAAACCAGGACTGAACCAGGACTAAACTAGGACTAAACCAGGACTAACCCAGGTCTGAGTTGAGTCCAAGCACAGTCCCAGTTTAGCTCAGAGTTTGTTCTGTGGTGATGTGTTTATGTGATCTCTGAAATATCGACAACATGAAGAGCAGAGCCAGAAAGTCTCATCCAAAGAAAGAAACAAGTCAAACCCACAAATGTGTTTTTCCCTGATCATTTCTATCAGACACAAGCTCCATTCTCCTGCTGTGTTTATGCAACAACACAACATCTGGTAGGGCATCTGACACACAGAGATATAAGAGGATGGTAGGGCATCTGACACACAAACCAAAGGGTGCGAGGGCATCTGACATACAGGGATATAGCCAAATGGGAGGGCATCTGGTTTTGTCCTTGCATGACTCTGAAACTGTCAAATTCTCACATTAACACGTTCTCTGTGTCCATCTGGGAACATTGTACTGCAACAAGACAGAACTGAACCAGGACTAAACCAGGACTAAACCAGGACTAAACCAGGACTAAACCAGGACTAAACCAGGACTAAACCAGGACTGAACCAGGACTGAACCGGGACTAAACCAGGACTGAACCGGGACTAAACCAGGACTGAACCGGGACTGAACCGGGACTGAACCGGGACTAAACCAAGACTAAACCAGGACTGAACTAGGACTAAACCAGGACTAAACCAAGACTAAACCAGGACTACACCAGGACTAAACCAGGACTACATCAGGACTAAACCAGAACTACATCAGGACTAAACCAGGACTAAACCAGGACTGAACCAGGACTAAACCAGGACTAAACCAGGACTAAACCAGGACTGAACTAGGACTAAACCAGGACTAAACCAAGACTAAACCAGGACTAAACCAGGACTAAACCAGGACTGAACCAGAACTAAACCAGGACTAAACCAGGACTAAACCAGGACTGAACCAGGACTAAACCGGGACTAAACCGGGACTAAACCAAGACTAAACCAAGACTAAACCGGGACTAAACCGGGACTAAACCAGGACTGAACCAGGACTAAACCAGGACTAAACCAAGACTAAACCAGGACTAAACCGGGACTAACCCAAGACTAAACCGGGACTAAACCGGGACTAAACCAGGACTAAACCAGGACTAAACCAAGACTAAACCAGGACTAAACCGGGACTAAACCAGGACTAAACCAGGACTAAACCAAGACTAAACCAGGACTAAACCAGGACCGAATTAGAACTAAACCAGGACTAAACCAGGACTAAACCAGGACTAAACCAGGACTGAACCAGGACTAAACCAGGACTAAACCAGGACTGAACCAGAACTAAACCAGGACTAAACCAGGACTAAACCAGGACTGAACCAGGACTAAACCAGGACTAAACCAAGACTAAACCGGGACTAAACCGGGACTAAACCAGGACTGAACCAGGACTAAACCAGGACTAAACCAGGACTAAACCAAGACTAAACCAGGACTAAACCGGGACTAACCCAAGACTAAACCGGGACTAAACCGGGACTAAACCAGGACTAAACCAGGACTAAACCAAGACTAAACCAGGACTAAACCGGGACTAAACCAGGACTAAACCAGGACTAAACCAAGACTAAACCAGGACTAAACCAGGGCCGAATTAGAACTAAACCAGGACTAAACCAGGACTAAACTGGGACTAAAGCAGAACTGAACCCGGACTAAAACAGGGCTAGACCAGGAATAAACCAGGGCTGAACAAGAACTAAACTAGGACTGAAGATGTAGTTTAAACCTGCTTTAGACTTGGTTTATATCTAGTTTAGGCCTAGTTCAGACCTGGTCTAGACCTAGTTTAGACCCGGTTTAGTCCTAGTTTAGACCTGGTTTAGACCTGGTTTAGACCTGGTTTAGACCTAGTTTAGACCTGGTTCAGACCTGGTATAGACCTAATTTAGAACTGATTTAGATTTGGATTAGACCTTGTTTAGACCTGATGCAGTCCTGGTTCAGCTCTGGCTTAGACCTGGTTCAGTCCCTGTTTAGTCCTGGTTTGGACCTGGTTCAGTCCTGGTTTAGACCTGATTTAGACCTGGTTTAGACCTGGTTTAGACCTAGTTTAGACCTGATTCAATCCTGTATATATTTAGAGTCCGTGGGTGCAGTGGAGCCTGAGTCAGACTGAATCCCGTCTATGATCCGAGTGAGAAAATATGGAAATGAGTTTATGAACAAGATTAACAGAAAAGAGGAGGAGGAGAGGAGTAGAAGGAGGGAGAGAAGAGAAGGAGGAACGGAAGAGAGAAAGAGAGCAGGAGGAGGAAAAAGAAAAATGGGAATGAGGGAGGAGAAGACGAGGAAGAGAGGATGAGAGGAAGAAGAGCAGGGGAAGAGAGAGGAGAGGAGGATTGTACCAGACAGAGTGAGCCAGAGTCTCCACCAGTCACATCGATAGGCCTCGTATACTGGAAGACAGAGTCCCTACCAGTTCAACACTGGAGAGCTGGGCCTCGGGTACTGACAGAATCCCCACCGGTACCCCTCTAGTGGTATAGGGTATTGACAGTCACAGTCCCCACCAGTCCCCCACTGGGGGCTAGGGCAGTGGTCCCCAACCTTTTTTGCACCACCGACCGGAATAATGTAGGTTTTATTTTGACGGACCGGCCTTCTACGCGTGGCAAATAAATATGGCAAAAATAAGTTAAGTGCATAAAAAATACAACTCACCAAACCGCTGCATCAGTGGGAGGTCTGCACTTGTTTCTTCTTTCCTTCTTGCTCACGTCTGTTTCTTTAAAAAAACTCAAAATCTTATCTTTTAATCCCAGGTGCTTAGTCTCCATGTGCCAAAGCAGTTTTGAAGGTTTCATTACCTCATTTGCTTTTCCCGCATTTTATGCAGAGCAGACTCTGTGTGAGAGTCACCTGTAGAGACAAACCCATGTTTTAAGTAGGACTCCTGGTGTTGTCTGTTAAATTGATCTTTCTTTTTCTTGGTGGTTGTAGTCTCCTCTTCTGGCTCTTCAGTTGACCTTTTCCCCTTTGTTAAAAAGCTCTCCAAAGACTTTAGTTTTGGCTCATTTTCAGTCACTCATGGCTCTACTTTTGGGCGACGTGTCTGATGTGTTAAACTTGATACGTCATCACGGAGACAAGAGCAGATAATAAACTTGCCACGACATCAAATAGATTTCTGTGGTTATTTCCTATCAGGATTTTCATTATATATCTACAGACAAGCTTATTAGCGCGTCACGAGGGACGGGCGAAAGTTACGTCGGAGAAGATGCGGTCGCTGATAAATTATTTACTGTTCTTGTGCGGCCCGGTAGCAAATGCATAACGGCCCGGTACCGGTCCCCAGCCCGGTGGTTGGGGACCACTGGGCTAGGGTAATGACAGACAGAGTCCCCACCGGTCCCCAACTTAGGGGCCGGGTCTCGGGTATCTGGGACCTCAGGTATTGACAGATAGAGTCTAAGAGAGTCAGTGTCCCCACCGGACCCCATTGGGGGGGGGGGCTAGGGTACTGATAGAGTCCCCACCAGTCCCCCACTGGGGGAATGGGGGAATAATAAGAATAATAATGGCTTACACTTGTAATGCACTTTTTCAAAGCCTCTCAAAGCGCTACACTATAGTCATTATTCATTCATTTCCACACTTGGTGATGGTAAGCTACTATTGTAGCCACAGCTGCCCTGGGGCAGACTGACGGAAACGAGGCTGCCAATCTGCGCCATCGGCCCCTCCAACCACCACCACCTATCATTCGTGCACACACCACTTTCATACTAGGCAATGTGGGTGAAGTGTCTTGCCTAAGGACAGAACTTGGTCCGAGCGGGACTCAATCCTCCGACCTTCAGGTTGGGGGACCAACACTAGTAACAAACCACAGGTAACTGGTCCCCAAACCACTGGTAACTGGTCCCCAGTGGTAACTGGTCCCCCACTGGGGAGCCAGGCATCGGGTACTGACAGAATCCCCACCGGTCCCCCACTGGGGGGCTAGTTACTGAGTCCCCACCGGTCCCCCACGGGGGGGGGGGGGGGGGGGGGGGGGGGGGGGCTAGGGCACTGATATAATCCCCACCGGTCACCCACTGGTGATACAGGGTACTGACAAACATAGTCCCCACCAGTCCCCCAATGGGAGCTAGGGCTAGGTTACTGACAGAATCCCCTTCTTCTGAAAGACAGAGTCCCTATTGGTCACCCATTGGGGGGCCGGGTCTCGGGTAATGAGTTACAGAATGTACTGACAAAGAGAGTCCCCAACGATCACCCACTCGGGGCCTAGGGTACTAACAGAATCCCCACTGGTCCCACATTGAGAGGCCAAGCCTCAAATACCGAAAGACCGAGTCCCTACTGGTCTCCCATTGGGGGGCCAGGCCTTGGGTACTGACAGACAGATTCCCCACTGGTCCCCCACTGGGAGGCTAGGGTACTGACAGATTTCCCACCAGGCTCCCACTGGAGGGCTAGGGTAAAGACAGAATCCCCACCGGTCCCACATTGAAAGGCCAAGCCTCGGATACCAAAAGACAGTCCCTACCGGTCCCCTAATGGGGAGCCAGGCCTCCGGTACTGAAAAAATCCCCATCAGTCCCCCACTGGGGGTCCGAGCCTTGGGTAATAAGTGACAGAATCCCCATGGGTCTCACACTGAGAGGCCAAGCCTCAAATACCGAAAGGCAGAGTCCCTTCCGGTCCCTGATTGGGGCGCCAGGCTCGGGTGCTGACAGATTCCCCATTGGTTCCCCACTGGGGGGATAGGGTACTGAAAGAATCCCCACCAGCTTCCCCGGGGGGCCAAGCCTCGGGTAATAAGTAACAGAATCCCCATAAGTCCCCCACTGCGGGGCTAGGGTACTGAAAGACAGTCCCTATTGGTCACCCACTGGGGGGCCAGGCCTCAGGTACTGAAAGAATCCCCACCGGTCCCCCACGGGGGGAATCCTGCTTCTGCTTCTGAAGAGTGTAGACGCAAACCTTGCTTGCTCCTGCTGCTTCCTCCTTACTTTGCTTTTTTAATTATTTTACCTCATTTTACTTCCATTGCTGGGAGATTTGTTTAGTTATGATTTTCTCATAAGTAAACCAAGACTTTTAAACCACTTTTACATTTTTTTACTAAATTTTTTGACGAGCCACCAACATGTCTGGGGGAAGAAACAAAAGGAATTCTTTCTGCGAACGCTGTTGGAACTATCAACAACAAATTAATGAGCTACAAGCACGGATATTTGTTTTAGAATCTGAAAAAGGACTTCACCGAACGCTCCCTGTGACTTCCAGTGGTAAGCAGCCTACAGTTACTTTCAGAGAAGAGAGTGAAAAAATTGCTACTTTCAACTTAAACCTGAGTGATACGGTGTCTTTTCCAAAACTTTGTAAAGACAAGAATTTCAAGCAAACGCGACAATTGATAAGAGGCAATGCTAATATAGTTACATCACCCAAAATACAGCTTACAAACAGATTTTTACCACTGTCACAGACTGATGTTGAGGTTAATATACAAACGGAAAATTGATTTTTGTCGCAAAACAAGCGGAATGAAGTTGGCAAAAGAGCGGCGTCAGACAGGCGGTCTGTGCCAAACGTCAAGATCAGAGATACGCTGCTGCTAGGAGACGGTGCTATCAGAGATGTGACTCACAGAGGAATCCAAACTTGCTTGTACCACAGTCACACTGTCTCTGAGATTACAAAACTCCTCCCAAAAGTTTTGTCAACACACCAAGGAGCTAAACAGCTGATTGTGCACGTGGGTGCAGTTGACACCGGAATGAATCAGACTGAAATCTTGAAAAAGGATTTCACTGAATTATTTGATGAGCTTGATAAAGTGGAGGTTAAGACTTTCATCAGTGGACCTCTTCCTAGCATAGACAGAAGGAAGATGAACAAATTTACCCGGCTGTTTCAGCTGAACACACGGCTGTTCAACGCGTGTGCACCCAGAGGACTGCACTACACTGAGAACTTTGATCTATTCTGGAAACGAGAGGACCTGTTCAAGGGAAATGGCCCGCACCTGAGCAGAGGTGGAGTAAGAGTGTTGACGGAGAACCTCCTCCACGCTCTGAGGCACCGGCCTGGACAGGGTCCTGGGCCAGTGAGAGAAAAGAGGAATGAGAGAAGCATTCCTGCTGCACCAACCAGAGACCGAGCCAATGTGTCAGCACCACCAGCAGCACCACAACTACAACCACCACCTCCCCCAGCGAAGGAGTCACCACCAGCAGCACAACCATCTCCCCCAGCGAAGGATTCAGCAGCACCACAAACATCTCCCCCAGCGAAGGATTCAGCAGCACCATCACCTCCTCAAGACAACAAATCAGCATCACCACCACCTTCAAAAGTGAAGGATGCATCTCCAGCGTCACTTCCCCCAGGGCCCACATCACAGGCCTTGAACCTGTCTGTGACAGCCTCAGCAGAGGTTTCAGTCCCAGCAGCACCCCCATCACCTTTGCTACATCTACTCCCTCCAGGAACTCCTCACTCTCCTTTTCCTCCCCACCTTCACCTATGGCCCTTCCCGACCATCTAGAAAGTCTCATCAGATCAGGAATTAAGATGGCTCCCCTCACACCTAACATAGTGCAATCGAGAGTTCTGGCATCAACTATGCTGGACTCTTCCCCGTACCCACCTATCCCCCCTCGTCTTTCACCCAAACTTCCTTCTGCTCCGCCTCCTCGGCCTTCACCTGGTCCCTCACCCAAACTCCCCCCTGCTCTCTCACCTGGTCCCTCACCCAAACTCCCCCCAGCTTGCCCTTCCCTGCCCTCCCCCAGAGCTATTATCAACAAGAGCTAGGACACACAGGGCCTCTGCTGTCTCAGGACATACAGTCATGATAAAGATAATATCATGCTGAGACCCTGTGATGGACACCGCGTAGACTGATTAACAGAAGGACAGTTAGACTGTCCAATCAGAGACATTTAGTTCACATTCCCTGTAAGACGATAACATCCAACCCGACTGAAACTAATCTGAAGCTTGCTGTGCTCAATGTCAGATCTTTATGTAACAAATCATTTTTAATTAATGATTTTATTTCTTCTTTTAGTCTTGACTTGGCTCGACAAAAACACAGGTAATGCAATTCTAGTGGAATCAACTCCACCCAACTTCAAATTTGAATCTGAAACACGACTAAACAAAAAGGGTGGAGGTGTGTGTGCATTTTTTAGAGATAATTTAGTTACTCACAGATTGTCATTTGGGGTGTTTTCATCTTTTGAGTATGTTTAATTCAAAATGGAGCTAAAACAATCCCCCTCCATACTCTACTTAGTCATATACAAACCTCCCAAGCACTGTCTGAGTTTTATTGATGATTTTACTGAAATGCTTTCAGTCATATGCACAGACTTTAATGTACATGTGGATAATGTGTTTGACAGAAAGACTAAAGAGCTCAGTTCTGTCCTTGAAACCTTTGGTTTGACTCAGCATGTCAGCGAGCCCACCCACAACAGAGGACACACTCTGAACCTGCTCATCACAAAAGGAGTAAATATTTCAAATGTCAATGTGGTGGATGTTGCTCTGTCTGATCATTTCTGTGTCTTCTTTGACCTGTCTGTTATTCCCAAACCAGCGGCTGGTCCTGCAGTTGTTCAAAGGAGACACAGAAATGATAAAACAGGTGCACTGTTCATGGAAATTATACACTTTGAAAATGCCTCATGTTCTAATGTTGATGATTTGTTGAACTCTGTAACTTCAGTGTGAGTTCTGAATGTTCTGGGCACCATTGCCCTGATGGAGGTTAAAATGGTTAAAGATAAGCAGAAAGCACCATGGAGGAATGATGCCTCGGTCAGGGCACAGAAAAGGGAGTGTCAGAGGGCCGAGCAGGAATGGCGCAAGTCAAAGCTCCAGGTTCATTATGACATTTACAGAGAAAAGATGCACATGTACAACCACAGTTTATGTAGAACAAGGCAAAGGTATTTTTCTGACATTATTGAAAGTTGTAGTAACAACTCTCGTGTCTATTAACAAACCCCCCAGCTCCACTGCCGTTAGAACTAATTTCCACATCTAAGTACAATGAGTTTGCATTATTCTTTAATGACAAGGTTCAGGGCATTAAAAATGCCATAAATTCCACAACGCAAATAACAACCCTGCACCCACCTAGACACTTAGAGCTGACTCACTTTGCACCTGTAACTGACAAAACTGTCAAAGAGATTGTCACCAGTCTGAGTTCATCTACATGCTGCCTCGATGTGTTACCCACTAAATTTCTAAAGTCTGTGCTCAACAGTTTGCTGTCACCACTCACTCACATAGTTAATATGTCACTTCAATCTGGAACATTCCCAAGCGCTTTGAAAACTGCAGTTATCAAGCCTCTCCTAAAGAAGAGCAGTCTTGATGCCACAATATTGAACAATTATCGACCAATCTCAAATCTGTCGTTTTTAGGCAAAGTCCTCGAAAAAGTTGTTTACCAACAACTTATTAACTTCCTCGAAATGAACAACTCCTTTGATGTCTTCTGATCAGGTTTTAGACCCCACCACAGCACTGAGACTGCTCTTATCAAGGTGACAAATGACATCCACCTGAACACTGATGCAGGCAAAGTCTCAGTCTTGATCCTGTTAGATCTGAGTGCTGCCTTTGACACTGTGGATCATGGGATTCTCTTAGAGCGACTAGAGGCCTGGGAGGGCATCTCTGGTACTGCACTAAACTGGTTCAAGTCCGACTTAGAAAACAGGGAGTACTTTGTAGAAACTGGAAAATGTATATCAGATAAAATGTCTCTGACCTGTGGGGTGCTCCAGGTTTCAATCCTGGGACCCCTGCTGTTCAATCTCTACATGCTGCCGTTAGGCCAGTTAATACGCAGCAATAATGTGTCTTACCACAACTCTGCAGATGACACTCAGATCTATGTCTCACTGCAGCAGGTGAATATGGACCAATGGATTCACTCACTGCATCAACAGATCAGTGTGTGGATGTGAAACAACTTTCTTCTGCTAAACTCAGACAAGACTGAAGTCATCATCTTTGGTCCACAGAAACATAGAGAAAGTGTCAGCAGTCACCTCCAGTCTCTCTCTCTAAAACTCTCAACTCAGGCTAGAAATCTCGGGGTAATAATGGACTCAGACTTGAACTTTAACAGCCACATCAAATCAATAACATCTGCAGCTTTTTACCACCTAAAGAACATTGCAAAAATCAAAGGTAAACTGTCAAAGCCAGACTTAGAGAGACTTATCCATGCATTTGTCTCCAGTAGGTTAGACGACTGTAACGTCCTGCTCACTGGCCTCTCCAAACAAGCCTTAACACAGCTACAATACATCCAGAATGCTGCTGCTCGGGTCCTGACTAGAACCAGGAAGTACGAGCACATAAGTCCTGTGCTCAGGTCTCTGCACTGGCTTCCTGTAGCCCAAAGAATAGACTTTAAAGCAGCTCTGCTTGTGTATAAGTCTCTCCATGGCCTAGGTCCAAAGTACATGTCTGACATGTTAGTGCCATATGAACCATCTCACACTCTGGGGACTTCAGAGATCGGCCTCTTGCTGGTGCCCAGAATCAGGACTAAACATGGGGAATCAGCGTTTAAGTTTTATGCAGCTAAAACCTTCCTGAAGATGTGAGACAAGCCTCGACTTTGACAATGTTTAAATCCAGGCTCAAAACGGTTCTGTTCAGCTGTGCATACGACTGAAAGGTTTTTATTCTGCACTCTTCTCTTTTAATGGTAATTTTATGATGATTATTTCTGATTATTTATGTTTTGATTTCTGTGATTTTAATGTCTTTCTTATTCTGTAAAACACTTTGAATTACCTTGTGTATGAATTGTGCTATACAAATAAACTTGCCTTGCCTTGCCTAGGGTACTGACAGAAATCCCATAGGGCCCCCACTGGCGATTCTGGCCTTGGGTAATTAGTCACAGAATCCCCACCGGTCCCCCACTGGGGGTAGAGGGTACTGACAGAATCCCCACTGGTCCCACATTGGGAGGCCAAGCCTTGAATACTGAAAGACAGAGTCCCTACTGGTCCCCCACTGGGGGGCCAGGCCTCGGGTACTGACAAACAGATCCCCCACCGGACCCCCACTGGGGGTATAGGGTACTGACAAATATAAGTCCCCACCGGTCCCTCACTGGAGGGCTAGGGTATTGATGGACAGAGTTCCAACTGGTCCCCCACTGGGAGGTTAGGGTACTGAAAGGGTCCCCACGTGGTCCTGAATCAGGACTTGGATCACTGAGCTGGTCTGTGGTTAGTCTGGACAGGTCTCCTCTTGGCCCTCAGCTGGTGGACTGGTCTTGATGCTTGTGTTTGTGCCCCTGTGGCCTGTGTGTTGTCTGTTTCATCTATGGACAGTTTAGCACCTGCCAATAGTGACAGTTCATCCATTGCCCCTGCCATCTTGTTTCAGAGAGATGTCAGGTGGGACACAAGTTGGGACCCTACCCGTTATTTAAAATAGGTTTGGAGTAGGGCTTTTGACTGGCTCTCTGGCACCCCCACTGGTGCACAGAAGGCATCTTGTTTATATGCTCCATTCTGTAGCTTTGTCTGGTTAAGTTGAATCTGATCTTAAAGTTTGTGGCGTCTCTGTCAAGTCCATCTCTGAAATGAGGAGTACTGGTCTGTTACAGTTACAGAAATACTAGCTTTGAACGTGACATGGACACTGCTTATGTCACTGTCATAAAACTGCATCATGGCAACAGGTCAGTTGCTAAGGAACCATTTGGTTATATATTTTTTAATAAAGACAAATAGAACACTGTCCATATAGCAATGATAAATGTTTAGAGTCAAAATCTGTTCCAATTCAAGTTAAAGTACAAGGTGAACATGTACTTCTCAAATAACCCATTATGCATTTAAGTCTCACAATATTTTAAACTGAGTTCTCCCTAAACAATAATCAAACTTGTGCATGCTCTGTGTTTTCTGCGTTGCCCAAAACTACAGTTACAAGAAAAGGGAGTTGATGCAAACATAATGCTACGATCTCAAAATATAATAAAGCCAGGTCCATGTACTACTACTACTACTACTACTACTACTACTACTACTACTACTACTACTACTACTACTACTACTCTGAATGACTTAGAATTATAGTGATTTTTTATACCCATGCAGAAAAAAAATACAATTTTCATAGCACAATTTAGTGATGTCTTAAGACCTGCCAGGCATAAAAACCTGGTATCAAAAGAATTGTTTTCAATAGTTGCATTTCGGAATCTTTTTGGTACAGCTACCGTTTACTTCTACCGAGCCCAGCCAGAACTTCATAAACTTCCCATCGCTTGTTTTATTCTCAGCATCAACCTCTGTACTCCAAACTATATTTGGTTCCATATCAAGCAAATTTCAAAGGCCTGGCACTACCCCATATTTAGCCCCATACACAGATGGCCAGGGTACAGACAGAAGTCCCAAGGGGACCCCACTGAGGGGCCAAGCCTCGGGTAATGAAAGACAGAGTCCCCACTGGTCTCCCACTGGGGGCCTCGGGTACTGACAGAGTCCCCCAGGGACTGGGCCTCGGGTACTGACTGACAGAGTCCCCACCTGTCCCCCAGTAGAGGACTGGGGTACTGACTGACTAATTATATTATTATATATTATCAAAAACTGCTCCAAAAATAAAATGCTTAAAAACTGCTCACGGTGTGAGACCAGCAGCCACAACAGCAGCCAAACACCCCATGCTGTGGGAGGGGCGCAGGTGAGTTGCAGGTCTGTAGAAAGAGAACACACAAGTGCTGTAGACTGGAACCAGTCTGGCAGGTTTTGGGGCAAAGATTATTTGGATTTAGATGTTTAGTGCAGGCAGAGTTTGCTGTTTATGTGAAAGTACTGAACGCTCTTGAGATCAAGGAGACGTCTGTATCTATAGATTTTAACCAAGATTTAAACAGGACTAATTCAAGTGTAATCTAAAAGAAATCCCAGTCTAACCCAGGTCTAATCCAGGAAACCAGGAAAACAGGACTAAATCAGGTATATACCAGGACTAAACCAGGTCTAAACCAGGTCTTAACCAGGTCTAAACCAGGTCTTAACCAGGTCTAAATCAGGATTTAACTAGCATTAAACCAGGTCTAAACCAGGTCTAAATGAGGACTAAACTAAGTCTATTCCAATAAGGTTTGAACAAGGTCTAAACCAGGTCGAAAGCAGAACTAAACCAGGTCCAAACTAGGTCTACAAAAGGTCCGAAGCAGAACTAAACCAGGTCTAAACGAGTTCTAAAGCAGTAACATTAAAAGAAGGACAGGAGGTTCTGAACATTGCCGCGGAGACGAGTGGGAGGCAGGCGTCTCCGTGGAAACTGTCTCCCTCCCTCCGTCTCCGCGGCGACAGCGAGGGAGCAGCATCAGGACCAGGACTTTACATTATTCAGTCTCCCCTTTTCTAATGTCCTGTAGTTTAGATGTGTACAAACATGTTCTGTAATGTCCCTGTGTGTCAGATGCCCTCCCTGTGTGTCAGATGCCCTTCCTCCTTGTATTAGTTTGTCAGTTCTGGATGTGTTTAAAATGTGAACTTTGAACACAATCCTTTTATTAAAGCACAAATCACAAATGGAATCACATTCACATTGTTTGTCTGTATTTAAAGATTTTGGAAATGTCTTTTGTGTCATTTATTTTGTATAAATTAAACCAGGACTAAACAGGACTCAACCAGGGATTAAATTAGGACTAAGTTGTGACTGAACCAGGACTAAACCAAAGTGAACCAAGACTAAATTGGGGCTAAATCAGGTCTAAACCAGGTGTAGTGGCTTCCTAAACTAATCTTAAAGCTTCTTGGGAAGAGCAGAGGGGGTCCTAGGGCTCCTCTGGGCCATGGGGGACCTGTGGGTCCTGTGAGTCCTGGGGGTCCTCTGGATTCTGTGGGTCCTGTGGGTCCTGGGGTCGTAGTTTTGTGACGTGCTGAGCCTGTTGTTTTGGTGATGTTTTTGCAAACAACAGATGGGTAAGTAGAGGAGGTTAAAAAATCTGGATACCCAGAGCTGATCTTCAACAACTTGGTTACCACCGGGTCACAGGTGAGTGCATTTACACCCTTCCACATGTGCACTCTCACCTGCCCATGTAAGCCCCGCCCTTTTTGCACAAACACACACACACACACACACACACACGGACACACAGTGCTCCAGTCACCAGTCCTGTCTCCTACATCAGGACTGAACCAGGACTAAACCAGGACTAAACCAGGACTGAACCAGGACTAAACCAGGACTAAACCAGGACTGAACCAGGACTAAACCAGGACTGAACCAGGACTAAACCAGGACTAAACCAGGACTGAACCAGGACTGAACCGGGACTAAACCAGGACTAAACCAGGACTGAACCAGGACTAAACCAGGACTAAACCAGGACTGAACCAGGACTAAACCAGGACTAAACCAGGACTGAACCAGGACTAAACCAGGACTAAACCAGGACTGAACCAGGACTAAACCAGGACTGAACCAGGACTGAACCGGGACTAAACCAGGACTGAACCAGGACTGAACCGGGACTAAACCAGGACTAAACCAGGACTGAACCAGGACTAAACCAGGACTAAACCAGGACTGAACCAGGACTAAACCAGGACTAAACCAGGACTGAACCAGGACTAAACCAGGACTAAACCAGGACTGAACCAGGACTAAACCAGGACTAAACCAGGACTGAACCAGGACTAAACCAGGACTGAACCAGGACTGAACCAGGACTAAACCAGGACTGAACCAGGACTGAACCAGGACTGAACCAGGACTGAACCAGGACTAAACCAGGACTAAACCAGGACTGAACCAGGACTGAACCAGGACTAAACCAGGACTAAACCAGGACTGAACCAGGACTAAACCAGGACTAAACCAGGACTGAACCAGGACTAAACCAGGACTGAACCAGGACTAAACCAGGACTAAACCAGGACTGAACCAGGACTGAACCAGGACTGAACCAGGACTAAACCAGGACTGAACCAGGACTAAACCAGGACTAAACCAGGACTAACCCTGTAACTGTATTCAGTTTAAAATGACTTTTTGTTCAACAGCCGACTCCTCCTCTACCTCCCCCCTTCATCCTCTCTTCTCTTTTCTCTCTTTTATTATTTTTTCTCCTCCCTCACTTTTATCCTCCTGTCTTCATCCCTTCCTCACTTTCTCCCTCCCTCTCTTTCACCCCTTACTGGAGTTGCTCTCTCTATCTCTCCTCCCCTTTTATCTGTCTTCACTCTCTTTCTTTTCTCCTCCTCCCATTCTATCTATCACTCATCCTTCCCCCTCTCTTCCCTCTTCCCTGGTCTCTCTTCCTCCATTTCCCACTTTCTTTCCTTCACACGCTCTCTCTATCTCTCTCCTCCCCCTCTCTCTCTTTTCACACACACGCACACACACTCTCTCTCTCTCTTCTCTCTCTCTCTCTCTCTCTGTTCCTGTCTTTCTGTGCTGCTGTTGTGTTGAGTCAGATCGCTCTCTATGGCTGCAGCGTGCCTCCTCTCTCCTTTCCTCTCTCCTCTTTCCTAACTCCTCTCTCCTTTCCTCTCTCCTCTTTCCTAACTCCTCTATCCTGTCCTCTCTCCTCTTTCCTAGCTCATGTCTCCTCTCCTCTTTCCTCTCTTCTGTCCCCTCTCACATCTCTCCTTTCCTCTCTCCTCTGACCTAACTCCTCTCTCGTTTCCTCTCTCCTCTCCTCTTTCCTCTCTTCTGTTCCCTAACTCATCCCTCCTTTCCTCTCTCATACCACATTTCCTGTCTCCTCTCTCCTATCTGCTTTTATCCCTCCATTTCTCCTTCTAATTTTTCATTCTTTCTGTCGCTTGTTGCTTTGGAAATTTCACACTTTTGTCATAACAAGGAATCAAGGACGCAAGGATGGATTTAAGGAGCTAGGAAGCACGCGAGGACTATTTGGATACGGACGGCGGGATTAAAAAGCCACAGCATCAAGGACACATGGTAAGGACACTTCTTTATCTAAACTGTCGCACACAAGTGAACGAGGAGTTAGGAAAGGTTGCATGCAAAAGAATTAAGCCAGATGCCCTCCCCGATGCAGGTTTGGGACTGACACAAAAAGTAAATGTACAAAAAGGAGGCAAGGAGCGAGGAATCTTAACTAAGGATGCATTGAAGGAAGGAAGAACAGAAGGATACACTGGGTTAGTCCAGGTCAAATTCAGGGCTCAAAAATCTAAAATAGAATTTATATTTTTTATCTCAAAGTTCAAATTACAAAACCGAAGTTAATGGACCTAAAAATCAGACTTATTTTGAAAAAAGGAGGAGGAACTAAAAGATAAAACAGGATCTGACTGTTTTTTTTTTTTTGTAGTTTCATTGTTGAGAGACGATGAGCACAACGTGACATCAGTTTTACGTCAGGTGCCCTCCCGGAGAGTTCCCTTTTGTATTTATCCAGGCTTTGGACCAATACAAAGACTTCAATTCATTCAATTCTGGACTTATTTTGTTTGTTTTATGAAATATTCTTGATAAAAAAAACAAAACAAAAAAAACAAAACAAAAAAAAAGCTAATTTTTTTTTTATTTTTTTTATTTTTTCTGAAAACAAACAGGAAATAGAAGGAAGTGAATTATCCAGGCTTGGGACTGGCACAAAGGATGGACACTTGATGAAGGATAAACAAACTTTACACATGGCTTTTGTTTAAAAAAAACCCAAAACAAAACACTGGGAATTTAAAAAAACACTCAAGAATTACTGTCCCACCTCCTGAACCACAACCTCACAGTCTGTGGTTGGCTCCATCAGGTCTTGGTCTGTTTAGATTCACAGACGTGTGTTTTCAGATCTTGACAGACTGGGCTGCTCTCTGCTCGTTCCTCCTCAGTGTCAGTGATGTTGCAGTGATGTGTCTCCTCAGATGATTTAAACACATTTTGGTGCTGTCCTTCTACTTGGAGCAGTAGGACGACAGCGCCATCTGCAGTCCGACTTTATCTACTGTCCTGTGTCTCAGGTGAGTGAGAGTAGGCACGCCCCCTCGTCCCAGTTTACAGTGTGGTAGCCGCGTTTCTGCATCTCAGTGGACTCCCTGATCCTGATGGGACGTGTAGTTCTCTGTGACCTATGACCTCAGCGTTGTCCCAGTTCATGAGATTTCAGACAGTGTCAAGATCTGGAATAAACAGAGGAGTGTACAGAAGAATCCACAGCACAACAGAATTACATGTGAAAAATATCAAAACAAATATGGCTGCTTATAAGAAAAAAGAAAAGATAAAATATCGCAGGACTGAAAACATGGAGGACTTCTGCAGGATCCACGAGCGAAGACGCGACAGAGAGAGCAGGGACCAGACTGATATGTCTCTGTGTAAAAAAGAGGAAGTCCAAAGTTATTTCTCACCTTACGAATTCCAAACATCCTAAAAAGCTAAGGACAATACATCTGTGAAGGGCCAAACATCACACTCTGTTTTTCCTTCATATTTTTGTTCCTCTTAAAGATGGCGGCTCCTCCTCTCATCCGAGCACCCAGCCCACTCCCGTTTCCCGGAGCGATGGAGGAAGAGGGCGGGACGGCACCACCAGTAGGCGTGGTCTCCTTCCAGATCCAGATTGGACTGAGCCGAGAACCGGTTCTACTGGATTCTGGAGACCTGAGTCTGAGTCAAGTCCGAGAGGTGGCCTGCTCCATCATCGACCAGAAGGTAAGACAACAGAAAGGTCTGGCCCATCCTTCAGTGTCTCTATTGACCCGGGACAGTCCCAGTTTTGAGCAGTGTCCCCTGTCCCAGCAGATTTATACAAAACCAATGATTTGTCCCAATTTTATATAAGAAATGTCCAGGGGTCCCTATTTCTGACCAATCTGATGCCAACAGTGAAGAGGGGAATATATTATCATTTGTTTAGCTAAAATCACTGACTGTATATTTACATGGACATAGCTAACATACTGGCGTGACGTCCAAATAGGAAGTGAGCTTTACATTGAAAATCGTGTCCCCTCTGCTGCTGTCAGGCTCATCATTTTAATCTTAAAATGTTTGTCCTAACCCACTCTACATGATCCTAGTGAGTTTAGAATGGACAATGTTTATCAATTTAAAGTTCACAAAAGCTCTGGGGTTAGCTCTGCGGCTAGCTCAGGTGTTGGCTCTGGGGTTAGCTCTGCAGTTAGCTCTGGAGTTAGCTCAGGGGTTAGCTCTGCGGTTAGCTCTGGTGTTAGCTCAGGTGTTGGCTCTGGGGTTAGCTCTGGTGTTAGCTCTTGTGTTAGCTCTGGGGTTAGCTCTGGTGTTAGCTCTGGGGTTATTTCTGGCATTAGCTTTAGTGTTAGCCCTGGAGTTAGTTCTGGTGTTAGCTCGGCGGTTAGCTCTGATATTAGCTCTGGTATTAGCTCAGGTATTAGTTCTGGTATTAGCTCTTGTATTAGCTCTGGTGTTAGCTCTGGGGTTAGCTCTGGTGTTAGCTCTGGGGTTAGCTCTGGGGTTAGCTCTGGTGTTAGCACTGGTGTTAGCTCTGGGGCTTAGCTCTGGTATTAGTTCTGGTATTAGCTCTTGTGTTAGCTCTGGGGTTAGCTCTGGGGTTAGCTCTGGGGTTAGCTTTGGTGTTAGCTCTGGTAGTAGCTCTTGTGTTAGCTCAGCGGTTAGCTCTGGTATTAGCTCTGGTATTACCTCTGCAGTTAGCTCTGGTGTTAGCTCTGGTGTTAGCTCTAGGGTTAGTTCTGGTGTTAGCTCTGGTATTAGCTCTGGTGTTAGCTCTGCAGTTAGCTCTGCTATTAGCTCTTGTGTTAGGTCCACGGTTAGCTGTATTATTAGCTCTGGGGTTAGCTCTGGTATTAGCTCTGGTATTAGCTCTTGAGTTAGGTCCGCGGTTAGCTGTATTGTTAGCTCTGGGGTTAGCTCTGGTATTAGCTCTTGTGTTAGGTCCGTGGTTAGCTGTATTGTTAGCTCTGGGTTTAGCTCTGGGGTTAGCTCTGGTGTTAGCTTTGGCATTAGCCTCATGCTAATCCCTCTGCTCTTGTTATAATCCAGTTTGGCGTGCTGCTGTGGTTCTGTTTCTGTTTTTAAACATCCATCATCTGTGTTTGTGTCCAGGTTATTTTAAACTCTCTAAAGCTTTCTCTTTCCTCCCTCCCTCTCCCTCCTCTGAGTCACTGCTCTCTTTCCTAGTCTTTGCCACTCTCTCCCCTTATAGCCCTCTACCTCTCTCCCTGCCTTCTCTCTGTCTTTATCTATCTATCTATCTATCTATCTATCTATCTATCTATCTATCTATCTATCTATCTATCTATCTAGTTCTACCTGCCCCCTTTCTCTTTGTCTCCCCCTCTCTCCTCTCTCTCCCTCACTCCCTCTGCCTCTCTCCCTCTGCCTCTCTCCCCCCCTCTTTCCTTCTCTCTTCACATTTCTCTCTCTCTTCTGAGTCACTGCTTTCAAAAACCTATTTTCTGCTAATGTGACTTTTCGCTGAGTGCCCCCTGCTGCTGTACGTCAGTAAGTGTAATGCATAAAGCTTCTCTGTGTTCTTTAAATCCATCATATTTTATTATTATGTATTTTATATTTTTGTTTGTTCAAAGCCAAGACTTTCCCAAAACCTTCAGTCAGGATGTTACCGTGCAAAAAATAACTCCTCAAATCACAGTGAAAAGTGCTGTATACGTTTAAGTCAAAAATGCACCTGCTCTGAAAAATATTAAAAGTAAAAAGTACTTCAGAATATGTGTACTGAGATGCAGTACTTCTACTTTAGTACTTCGTTCCTTTCCTGCCGTGATAAACCGGAACAAGACTCGTGTGGTGTCAGTGTGAAATAGATAAATATTGACCTGCGCCTCAGGCTCTACTGTCTATAGAACATGAGACCTCCCCCTGACCTGTGCTGTGGAATTAGCCTAGCATGCTAACATGCACCGGCCAGCGCCCGGATCACTGTCGCAGAAAAAGAACCAGATGAAAGGGTATGCCGACGACGCCAGAATTGTTGTGAAATTTCTTATAGTAAATAACCTTTTAAAAAAAATAATATATATATATATATATATATATATATATATATATATATATATATATATATATATAAAATCAACAGAGAAGTTGTCTTGAATCAAAAAGTCTGCTGTTCTCCCCCTCAGGTGACAAATGAAAACACATACAGTGTATTTATACCATCAAAACAATCACGCCGGTTTAGTCTAATCAACGTGGCTGGAGGCCCCTAGACACAAACAAGAGATACACCCAAAACAACAGATGGTATCGCCAAGTTTAAAAAAGATCCATAACAATACAAATAAAGATTTAAGGTAAAGAAAGCCATAAAACCTGGTTTAGACCTGGTTTAGACCTGTTTTAGTCCTGATTTAGTTCTGGTTTAGACCTGGTTTAGACCTGGTTTAGACCTGGTTTAGACCTGGTTTAGACCTGTTTTAGTCCTGATTTAGTTCTGGTTTAGACCTGGTTTAGACCTAGTTTAGTCCCAGTTTAGTTCTAATTTAGGCCTGGTTTAGTCCGGGTTTAGACAAGAAGGTGACATCACCAGGACAATATACAGTTCAGATCATGGGTGAGGAGACACAGTAAGAACGCATCATTTTCAATGGAATTTGAGCAACAGAAAAAACCTTTAAGATGTGTTTAATGGCACATTGTGGAACATTCCAGTCTCAGCATAACATTGCCATGGAGACAGACCGCTAGCTTGCCTCCACAGACTTTCATTGATGCAGTCCACATGTCAAACAGTCCTCATGCTAAACAGTCCTCATGCTAAACAGTCCTCATGCTAAATAATCATCATGCTAAACAGTCCTCATGCTAAACAATCGTCATGCTAAACCGTCCTCATGCTAAACAGTCCTCATGCTAAACAATCGTCATGCTAAACAGTCCTCATGCTAAACAGTCCTCATGCTAAATAATCGTCATGCTAAACAGTCCTCATGCTAAACAGTCCTCATGCTAAACCGTCCTCATGCTAAACAGTCCTCATGCTAAACAATCGTCATGCTAAACAGTCCTCATGCTAAATAATCGTCATGCTAAACAGTCCTCATGCTAAACTGTCCTCATGCTAAACAGTCCTCATGCTAAATAATCGTCATGCTAAACTGTCCTCATGCTAAACAGTCCTCATGCTAAATAATCGTCATGCTAAACAGTCCTCATGCTAAACAATCGTCATGCTAAACAGTCCTCATGCTAAACAATCGTCATGCTAAACAGTCCTCATGCTAAACAATCGTCATGCTAAACAGTCCTCATGCTAAACAGTCCTCATGCTAAACAGTCCTCATGCTAAACAATCGTCATGCTAAACAGTCCTCATGCTAAACTGTCCTCATGCTAAACAGTCTCCATACTGAACAGTCCCAATACTAAACTATAGAATAAACTATATAATATATGTAAGCCAGTCCAGTTAAACTATAGAATAAACTCAACATTCTATCCATTTTCTTACACATATCCGGGGCCAGGTTTCGGGGGCAGCAGTTTCAGCAGGGACTCCCAGACTTCTACTCACCCCAGATGCATCCCTCAGCTCCTCCGGTAGAACCCCAAGGCGTTGCCAGGCCAGCCGAGAGACATAGTCCCTCCAGCGTTTTCTGGGTCTTGCCCGGGCCTCCTCCTGGTGGGACATGCCCAGAACATCTCCCTAGGTTCCTCTCAATGTGTAGGAGCAGCAGCTGTACTCCAAGCTCCTCTCGTGTGACAGAGCTCCTCACTCTATCCCTAAAGGTGCGCACAACCACCCTACGGAGGAAACCCATTTTGGCCGCGTGTATCCATGATCTGGTCCTTTCGGTCATTACCCAAAGCTCATGACCATAGGTGAGGGTAGAAACGTAGATTGACCGGTAAATCGAGAGCTTTGTCTAGCTCCTTCTTTACCACAATGGACCAATACAGCAACTGCATCACTGCAGACGCTGCACCGATCCGCCTGTCAATCTCATGCTCCATTTTCCCTCACTCGTGAACAAGATCCTAAGATACTTGAACTCCTCCACTTGAGGCAGAGACTCTCCACCCACCCAGAGAGGGCAAACCACCTCTTTCCGGCCGAGATCCATGGCCTCGGATTTGGAGGAGCTGATTCTCATCCCAGCTGCTTCACGCTCCAGTGCTGCAGGTCCTGGCTCGAAGAAGCCATCAGGACAACATCATCTGCAAACAGCAGAGATGAAATCCTGTGGTTCCCAAACCAGACCCCCTCTGGCCCCTGGCTGCGCCTAGAAATTCTGTCCATAAATATAATGAACAGAACCGGTGACAAAGGGCAGCCCTGGCAGAGTCCAACATGCACCAGGAACAGGTCTGACTTACTCTCGACAATGCGAACACAGCTCTTGCTCCAGTCAAACAGGGACCTGACAACCCTTAGCAAAGGGCCCCATACTCCCGGAGCAGCCCCCAAAGGACACCACGAGGGACGAGGTCGAATGCCTTCTCCAGATCAACAAAACAGATGTGGACTGGTTGGCCAAACTCCCATGAGCCCTCGAGGACCCGATGGAGAGCATAGAGCTGGTCCAGCTCAATACTCGACCACACTGCTCCTCCTGAATCCGAGGTTCGACTATCGGTTGAATTCTCCTCTCCAGTACCCTGGAATAGATCTTACTGGGAAGGCTGAGGGCTGAGGAGTGTGAGTCCCCTGTAATTGGAACACTCCCTCCGCTCCCCCTTCTTATACAGAGGGACCACCGCCCCGGTCTGTCAATTCAGTGGTACTCTCCCCGACCGCCACGCGATTTGCAGTGACATGTTAGCCAAGACAGCCCCACAAAATCCATAGAGTGCCGTCTCTTTTATTTGGTATCAATTTTCCTCCTGAGGCCACATCCAGGGAAGTTGGCTACAGTCCCATGGATCTTACATTTCTCAATAATATGTGCAACTGTAGTCACAGGAACATCAAGCTGCTTGGAGATGGTTTTATAGCCTTTACCTTTAACATGCTTGTTTATAATTTTCTTTCTAATCTCCTGAGACAACTGTTTCCTTTGCTTCCTCTGGTTCATGTTGAGTGTGGTACACACCAGGTCACCAAACAGAACAGTGACGACCTGTAGCCCTATATATAGGCCCACTGACTGATTACAAGATTGTAGACACCTGTGATGCTAATTAGTGGACACACCTTGGATTAACATGTCCCTTTGGTCACATTATTTTCAGTCTTTTCTAGGGGTACCATCATTTTTGTCCAGACCTGTTTCACGAGTTTATTTTTTTAAGTAATTCTTTTGAAGCATGGTTGCCAATGTCTGTCTTTCATTGGTTAAATTTCATAGAATTTTGATTTATTGTTACTTTTGTCAGATTCAAGTTATTTCTGTGACCATTGTGAGTTTTTCTTTCATTAACCAAAGGGTACCAACAGTTTTGTCCATGTGTGTATGAAGCCATCAGGACAATATCATCTGCAAACAGCAGAGATGAGAACCTGTGGTCCCCGAGCCGGACTCCCTTTGACCCCTGGCCGCGCCTAGGAATTCTGTCCAGAACTGGTGACAATGGGCAGCTCTGGCACAGTCCAACATTCAACAGAAACATGTCTGACTTCCTGCCGGCAATGCGAAACAACTTCTGCTCCTGTCATACATGGACCGGACAGCCCTTAGCAAAGAGCCTCAGACCCCATACTCCCAGAGCACCCCTCCAAAGGGCACCACGAGGAACATAGTTGAATTCCTTCTCCAGATCCACAAAGCACATGGACTGGTTCTCATCATAATGAGCTTCTGAACCGCTCTTGGTCTGACACGTCCCCCAGGACCTGTTTGTCATGGGTGACCCTACCAGGGGCATGAAGCCCCCGACAGCATAGCTCCCAGGATCATTCCCCTCAAACCCCTCCACCACGTTAAGGTGGTGGTTCAAGGAGAGGTATATGATAATGTTTATATGTATGTTTTTTGTTTTTTGTATGTATGTTTTTTATCTGCTCTCCTCAGAAACGAATGAAGCTAGTCCCCATGTTAAACTATAGAATAAACTATAGACTATGTTTATATTTCTTTTATCTTCTCTCTTAAACCCTCGGGGTCACCTTTAACTGTGCTCACATTTCATTCATACAAATGATTGGCTGGATTTTCTTTTAAATTTGCCAAAAGTGCAGATTTATGAAAAGTGCTAAACAAAGTAATTTGTGACACTTCGCCAGTGATGAGAGCCAAAGTGAGCAGCGTTGTCACTAATGAACGTTTAACACAAGACGGTGTCAAATCCCACTGCGGCGACAGCACCTGAACGTCTCACCTGCTCTCACCTGTTCTCACCTGTAGAAGGAGATACTTCACACCTGAGGAAGGGGGAGAGGGAGAGAGAGTGAGAGACAATTAAAGCTCCTATATTATGTGAAATTAATTCTTGTGAGCTTTAATCCATGATATAACGCTGTTACCTCCTCAAAAACAGACCTGGAGTTGTGTTTTGTTTCATTCACACATGTTTGAGTAACTCCTTATTATTAGTCTGTGAACATCTCCAAAGCTCAAAATGCTCTGTTAGTAGAGATTGGTAATTCCAGGGCTGAAAATCATCCAAATGATTCTAGTATAAAAACACAGTGGAGCACTTCCTGTATTAGCACAGAGAGAAGAATCAGCCTAAATATACAGAGTTTGTGTGTTAAACATGTGTGAATGAAACAAAACACAACTCCAGGTCTGTTTGTGATGAGGAAACATTAGAACAGATCAGAGAATAGAGTCATATAGGCCTTTCGTATCAGGCACATGAAGGTGAGACTTTGTTAAGAAGTTAGTTAGTTAGTTAGAAGAGTATCACCGAAGAAAATAAACGAAAAAACCAAGGCAGATCGACAAAATGGCATCTTAAAAATAGTGGATTAAAGATTAAACTCAAACATGAATCACTCCAAATACAACTTCAGAGGCTCAATGAGAAGAAACGACTAGAACAGGGTTATAGATCTGAAAAGTCTATAGTTTGTAAAATCGATCTGCTGTAACTTAATTAAGTCGTTACCGAGCGGGAGTCATTGTTAATAAAGCATTTCTTCATTATGAATCATGCTTCATTAAACCTCATTAAGCTGTGGTTATTACAGATTGCCGCCAAATAGAGATATGCACTTTGAACTTTTTTGACGCTGTAATAAGTACATCACAGCCGCTAACCCTCCTGAAATGTGATTCTTACTTGAGTATTTTTGTCAGTTCTTCTGGACGTGTTTAAAATGTGAACTTTGAACACAATCCTTTAATTAAAACAATAAGAAATCTACCAATATAACCACAAGATTCCCAGAAAAATTCCAATTTAATATTTTTTCCCAAATCATTCAGCCCTACTTGGAGCATAATTTTCCACTGGGACATAGCTGATATATTTTCGCTTTATCGTGCTCGTGTTAGCGTGCTAGTGTTCGCGTGCTGCAGTGGTGTTGGTGACAGATTGGTGCGTTAGACGTTTGGGGGGTGTTCTAAACAGACTGTGGAGGTGTGATCCGGATCCTGCTCCGGTTCAAACATGGCGTCTTTATTTACAAACTTGAGTCGCCCTCTCCTCTCGGAACCTTCTCCCATGTTCCGCGCTTTTGTCGGGCTCTCCGCGGGGAGCCGTGCCGTGCCGATCTGTGCCAAACGAAGCCGCGATTCACCAAAACGCGAGGTGCGAATCCCATTCTCACTCTCAAACAAAACCTCACTACAAACAGGACTCAAGTGAGAGCAGCAGGGTTTAACAACAAATATGTGAGGGTTAGTCCTGGTTTAGTCCTCGTTTAGACCTGGTTTAGTCCTTGTTTAGTCCTGGTTTGGTCCTGGTTTAGTTTTGGTTTAGACCTGGTCTTGTCCTGGATTAGACTGGGTTTAAAATAGGTTCATTTCTGGTTTAGTCCTGATTTAGATATGGTTAAGACCTGGTTCAGTTGTAGTTAAGTCCTGGTTTAACATTATGTTGAATAATCAGAGTAGGTACAGAGCAGTGGGCGGGGATAGGGGATAGGTGAAAACGGACATTTTATGAGGATGTAGAAACCAGTTGAACATGAGATGATGAGGAGCTGATGATGTCCCATTGAAAGGTCCACATGACTGTACTAATGTCCCTCGTCACACACAGACCTGCAGTTGTTTGTTTCATCCACATGTTTAACACAAACCCTGTATATTTAGGCTGAGTTCTTCTCTCAAACCGAAAACACTCATTTCAGCCCTGGATTTGTCAGTCTCTACTGAGCTAAAGGTAAAAGGAGCTGTTAATTTGAAAACTACCACTTCATGACATCACAAGGTGGAACAGAGCATTTTGAGCTTTGGAAATGTAACAGACTGATAATAAAGTGTGACTCAAACATGTGTGAATGAAACAAAACTCAACTCTAGGTGTGTATTTAAGGAGGGAACATTATAACATGGATTAAAACTCAGTTTTGTGCAAAATAGGACCTGTAATGTTTGGGTTTATCATAATCTCATGCCCAAAATAATATATAAAATATTTCAACAAATCTTTGCTAATTATCAACTAAATTATCGGAATGTGGCTCTGTCTATTAAAAAAAAAAAATCTTCAGAGTGCTTAGTCGCTCCCCCTTCAGAGCACTATCACAACACAATCAGACTGTATCGCACTAATGGAACTACTGCACATCACATACTCAAACATGCACAGATTACATCACCAGGGATGTTTTTGATGAACAGTGTTATAACACAGGAGAAAGATAAAATACATATATTTATCATAAAAGCTCTCTTTAAAGTCCGTTCCTCTCGTGGTTTTGGCCTCTGCTCCATATCGTCGTTTCTCTGTTTAAACCCTCCTCATCCTGTCAGATCCATCGTGATTTTCGATGGTTTAAAATCATTCTTCTCGGATATTTTTCAGTATTTTCCTGTATTTTGCGTTTGTCCGTTGCCGTGGAAACAGATGATAGCTCCGATTCGAGTGTCCTTCAGAAACCATTAGAGCTCCAGTGTTCAGCAAACGTGATCCCAACCATTATACAAGGACCAGGCTGAGGTTAGACGTGGTTTAGACCTGGTTTGGTCCTAGTTTAGACCTGGTTTAGTCCTGGTTTTGTTCTGGTTTAGTCCTGGTTTAGTCCTGGTTTAAACCTAGTTTTGTCCACAAAAATCATCAGCTCTAAAATCTGTGCAAACTTCAGTTGTTTTATGTGAGAAAGTAAAGCAGGTTAAAAAGGCGAGAAATAGTAGCTGTTCTCAATTAAACATTGTGAACCTTTGAGATGTAATGAGCTGTGAACGGACTTTAAAAACCCAGAGGAACATTACCTGATGACATCACCAGGTGTAACAGACTGTTGTGAGCTGTGCAGAGAAAGACAGACTAAATGAGCAGATTTACTGAAGCATGTGAATGAAACAAAACAGAACTTCAGAGGTGTTTCTGAGGAGGACACTACGTTAGAACAGAGTTAAAGTTTCACTGTGGAACATTTCATCATAGTAGAATAGAGTTAAAGCTCTAACCTAGTTCAGATCTGGTTCAGTTCATGTTTAGTGCTGGTTCAGTCCTGGTTCAGTTCCGGTTCAGTCCCGGTTCAGTCCGGGTTTAGTCCCAGTTCAGTCCCGGTTTAGTCCCGGTTCAGTCCCGGTTCAGTCCTGGTTCAGTCCCGGTTTAGTCGTGGTTTAGTCCCGGTTCAGTCCCGGTTTAGTCCTGGTTCAGTCCTGGTTCAGTCCCGGTTTAGTCCCGGTTCAGTCCCGGTTCAGTCCCGGTTCAGTCCGGGTTTAGTCCTGGTTCAGTCCCGGTTTAGTCCTGATTCAGTCCCGGTTAAGTCCTGGTTAAGTCCTGGTTCAGTCCTGGTTAAGTCCCGGTTTAGTCCTGGTTCAGTCCCGGTTCAGTCCTGGTTCAGTCCCGGTTCAGTCCCGGTTAAGTCCTGGTTCAGTCCCGGTTCAGTCCTGGTTCAGTCCTGTTCAGTCCCGGTTTAGTCCTGGTTCAGTCCCGGTTCAGTCCTGGTTTAGTCCTGGTTCAGTCCTGGTTCAGTCCTGTTCAGTCCTGGTTTAGTCCTGGTTCAGTCCCGGTTCAGTCCCGGTTTAGTCCTGGTTCAGTCCCGGTTCAGTCCTGGTTCAGTCCTGGTTCAGTCCCGGTTTAGTCCTGGTTCAGTCCCGGTTCAGTCCTGGTTCAGTCCCGGTTAAGTCCCGGTTTAGTCCTGGTTCAGTCCTGGTTTAGTCCTGGTTCAGTCCTGGTTTAGTCCTGGTTCAGTCCTGGTTCAGTCCCGGTTTAGTCCTGATTCAGTCCCGGTTCAGTCCTGGTTCAGTCCTGGTTCAGTCCTGGTTTAGTCCTGGTTCAGTCCCGGTTCAGTCCTGGTTCAGTCCTGGTTCAGTCCTGGTTCAGTCCTGGTTTAGTCCTGTTCAGTGCTTTAGTCTCTCTTCAGCCTCTATATAAAACCTTACATAAAGACATCATACACACAGAAAGGTGAGATGAAGCTGTGGTCCTCCGCTGCCATGGCGACCATGGCTGCTGCTGCCGTGGCGACCGCTGCCTCCCGCTGCTGTGGCGACGAATGATGCCCTGCTGCCATGGCGACGGGATGATGCAGGACACGAGGAGGGGGCTTTGTTCAGAGATGAAAGAACTGAGAATGACACAGAGAGTAATGAGACCACTTATGTCCTGCTGCAGTCCTGATTTAGACCGGGTCTAGTCCTGGTTCAGTCCTGGTTCAGTCCTGGTTTAGTCCTGGTTTAGTCCTGGTTCAGTCTTGGGTTAGTTCTGGTATAGACTGTGGTGTAGTCTTGGTATAGAACTGATTCAGACGTGGTTTAGACCTGATTCAATCCTGGTTTATCGTCATACAGAGTCTGGTGCTTTGATGATAATAAACAGGGGGCGAGCGAGCAGTGCTGTGAACAGGCCTGACGGAGGAGAGAGAGCTGAGGCTTTAGAACAAAGACAAGTGTCATGTGACTCAAAGGTCCCGTATCACACTCACCAAAAACAGACCATTCACACATGTTTATTCCATATTTAGGCTCTAGGTTCTTCTCTAAAACTGAAAACACTCTGTTCCACCTCGTGATGTCATGTGGTAAACTCAACACACCTTCACTAGAATCATTTAGATCATTTCACACCTGGAATTGTCAATCTCTACTGAACTAAAGGCAAAAGGAGCTGTTAACTACTTCTTTATGACATCACAAGGTGGAACAGAGCATTTTGAGCTTTGGAGAGAGCTTTTGGAGAACTAAAACCTGCCATACCTGCATTTTTTCAAACAGTGAAGGAAGTCTGTATTTAAATCTATCCCCCTCTCTCTCCATGCCTTTGTTCTTTTGCTATCTCTTCTTTCCTTCCCCATTTCACCCCCTCTGCCCCCTGCATCCCTCTCTCTGTCTGTCAGCTCCCAGAGTGTGGGTTCTATGGGATGTACGAGAAGATCCTTTTGTTCCGTCATGACTCATCTTCGGAGAACGTTCTGCAGCTGCTGCGCTCGGCCAGTCAGATCCAAGATGGCGACCTGGTGGAGGTGATACTGTCAGGTAACTGCAGCATTATAACATACAGGTGTGTGAAACAGATCCAAAATGGAGGCCCTACTCTCAGTTTACTGTACTATAACATACTGACCCAAGATGGCGGACCATATAATGACATGCAAGATGGAAGTCATTCCCTCAGGTAACTACACAAATATAACATAGTGTCAGATGCCCTCCCCGTGTGTCAGATGCCCTCCCCATGTGTCAGATGCCCTCCCCATGTGTTAGATGCCCTCCCCATGTGTCAGATGCCCTCCCCCTGTGTGTCAGATGCCCTCCCCGTGTGTCAGATGCCCTCCCCGTGTGTCACATGCCCTCCCCGTGTGTCAGATGCCCTCCCCGTGTGTCACATGCCCTCCCCGTGTGTTAGATGCCCTCCCCGTGTGTCAGATGCCCTCCCCATGTGTTAGATGCCTTTCCTTCCTCCTATATCCCTGCATGTCAGATGCCCTTCCATCCTCCTTGTAGTATCAGACTAAGATGGGGGCAGGTCAGATGTCTGCAGTTAATCTGTAGATGCTGTGGTGTGTCAGATGCCCTCCCAGATGTTGTACTGTGTCAGATGCCCTTCCAGATGTTGTGTTGCTGTTGCATAAACACAGCGGGAGAATGGAGCTCGTCTCTGATAGAAATGATCAGGAAAAAACACATTTATGGGTTTGTTTTTAGGAGATTTCTTATAAAAAATACCAGATTTTTTGTAGTTTTTCAAAGGCAGAGGAGGTGGTCAGATTGTGCTAAATACTTTGCCTTCATGTTTCCTCTCCTCCTCCTCTCCTCCTCTCTTCCCTCCTCTCCTCCCTCCTCTCCTCCTAAGCATCCTTCAGCCAGAACGCACCAGGCGCCCCAAACAAAAACATAAACAATAATTTTAATAAATAGGGTAATTTCCCGGCGCAGAATGTGTAATCAGAGTGCTTTGGAGCCACGTGGGGGAGAGTTTGGGACCAAAGGAAATCTGGCCACTGCCGAAGCACGCGCCACTCGGAACGCACTCGGAACGCCGGCACAACTAAACATTTACAAATACTGCTAACAAGATATTCATCAGAGAGAGGGAGGGAGGGAGGGAGGGAGAGAGGGAGGGATTGAGGGATGGAGAGAGAGAACAAGAGAGTGAAAGAGAGAGTGCATGTCAGGAGAGAAATACAGATAGAGAGGGAGAAGGGGAGGGAGAAAGCGAGGGAGAGCGAAAGAGAAAGGGAGAAGGAGGAATAGAACAAAGTGACAGAAAAGACAGAGAGATAGAAAAGGAGAGTGAAAAATGAGAGAGCAGGAGTGTGGGAGAGAGAGACAGAGAAAGATGGAGTGCATATGAGGAGAGAAATAGGGATCCTGAAGAGTCCTGAACCAGGTTTAGTCCTGGTTTAGTCCTGGTTTAGTCCAGGTTTAGTCCTGGTTTAGTCCTGGTTTAGTCCCGGTTTAGTCCCGGTTTAGTCCTGGTTTAGTCCTGGTTTAGTTCTGGTTTAGTTCTGGTTTAGTCCCGGTTTAGTCCTGGTTTAGTCCTGGTTGGGAATATAACCGCTGACCACTGTGCCACTGTGCAGAGTGTATCTAGTTTGTTGTGATGTACTTGGGACGTTTTACATTGGAAACCTGGGTATAAAGCTGCACTAAAGTCCCACAGCTGCCCCGGGGCACTCTAGCGGAGGAGTGGCTGTATTTCTGTGGCCCTCTCACACATACGTATATGTTCTCTCTATTAATCATTTAAAAACATGAACAGTTTTTAAATAATAATAATTATTATTGTAGTGAAACATTTTATTTGGATTCTGCATGAAAAGAGTAAACACTCTCCCAGCTGTTCCAAACCTGAGCCTTGATCATTCCTCTCTGTGATGAGTTTGTAGACAACTGCTCTTTGAAATTAACAGATCCAAAAGATTCGGATCCCATAAAAGAGCCGGAAGTCCCTCCCATCTACACCTTTGGTGTCATATGTCTCTTTAGTGTTAACCACAGGACTTCCAGAGCCGTCCTCACTGTCTCTTTGTCCTGTCTCAGCTGCCCCGGGGCACACTGGCAGAGGAGTGGCTGTCATTCCATGCCTTTGGTCTTACACCTGTTTTCTCTTGTTTTAGCTTCGGCCACAGTAGAAGACTTCCAGATCCGTCCTCACTGTCTCTTCGTTCACTCGTACAGAGCTCCGGCGTTCTGTGATCACTGTGGAGAGATGCTGTGGGGGCTGGTCAGACAGGGGCTCAAGTGTGAAGGTGAGACTGGGTTTAGACCTGGTTTAGACCTGGATTAGACCAGGTTTAGACTTGGTTTAGACCAGGTTTAGACAAGGTTTAGACGAGGTTTAGACCTGGTGTAGATGGGGTTTAGACCGGATTTAGACCTAATTTAGACAGGGTTTAGACCAGGTTTAGACTAGGTTTAGATTGGGTTTAGACCTGGTTTAGACAAGGTTTGAACAAGGATTATACCTGGTTTGGGTTTACACCGGATTTAGACCTGGTTTAGACCAGGTTTAGTCCTGGTTTAGATTGGGTTTAGAACTGGTTTAGAGTGGGTTTACACCTAGTTTAGTCCTGGATTATTCAAGGTGTAGATCGGGTTTAGTCCTAATGTAGACTAGACTAATTTACACTTTCTTTACAGTAGGTTTAGGCCTGGTCTTTTTTTTCTGAAGCAGGTCCTGGTTCAGAGTTTGTTTAGTCCTGGTTTAGTCCAATTCACTTTCTATTTACAAACTGTGGCCTCTCTCGCTGTAACTGCTGCTGTCAGACTCATCATTCTGACCTTAAAATGTTCGTATTAATCCGCTCTACATGATCCTAGTTTTTTTTTTATTTCACTATTTTGTCCCTAAATCAAGATCTGAACATTCAAAACAGACCAGTCACGTGCCTTCTTTTCCCGAGATCACTTTTTCTAGCATTAGCAACACATTTGATTGAAAGTGCCCACCCCGTGCCAAACCAGCAGTGCAGGTGGGAGGGGGCATTACCTTCAGCAGCCTCGCTCATGATTGTCTCTTTGGTTGCTATGATACCCGCGCTCGGATTTTCAAATATGATCCTTCATTATAGATTCACCCTGGTCACTGCTCGCCTCACTTCATTTGGAGCAGGACACTGTGGGTGACGTCGCACTCACTTAGTCTGTTTCTTTATACAGTTTATGGTCTGACCTGGTTTAATAGTGATTTTAGTTGGGTTCTGGGTTCATCCTGGGTTCAGTCCTGGTTTAAACTTGACAGTGACCTGGTTTCAGACCTGGTTTAGTCCTTACTCTGACTTGTTTTGACCCTGGCTCTTGTCTTGCAGGTTGCGGGTTGAATTACCACAAGCGCTGTGCCTTTAAGATCCCCAACAACTGCAGCGGCGTGCGTAGACGTCGTGGGTCAAACGTGTCCTTGGGCGGGGGTCTGGGTGGGGGTCTGGGTGGACTAGGTCTTGGACTTGGTCTTGGGACTTTGGGGAACCGACCTCTTTCTGCTGAACCGTCTCCTCCGCACTACTCTGACGACGCTCTGCTGGTACGGCCTCTTATGTGCTACTGGCCCTTTTCACCACATCGCTCGGAGAGTTCCTGTCCTCTCAGAAATCTTCACTTACTGCTCCATTCATACCTCCGATTCCCCCTCTTCTTACTGTCTTCTCCCTTTTTCTCCACTTCTTCTCCCTCTCTGTTGCCCCTCTTCTCCCTTTCTTCTCCTCTCTTCCGTTTCCCCTCTTTTTTCCCTCTTTTCTTCCCCTTTTCTCCATTTCTGCTCCCTCTCTCCCCAACCATTGCTCTCTCTCTTCCTCCTTCTTCTCTCTCTTCTCCCCCTGTTCTCCATCTCTTCTCTCTCTCCTCTCTCTCTCTTCTCCCTCTGTCTTCCTTCTCTTCACCCCCTCTTCTCTCTCTCTTCTCCCTCTCTTTTCCCCTCTTCTGTCTCTCTTTTCCCCCATTTCTCCCCCCTCTTTTTCTACTGTTCTCTCTCTCTTCTCCCTCTCTTTTCCCCTCTTCTCCATCTCCTCTTCCCCTCTTCTCCCCCTCCTCTCCCTCTCTTCTCCCTCTCTTCCTCCTCTTTTCTCCCCCTCTTCCTCCTCTTTTCTCCCCCTCATCTCTCTCTCTTCTCCCCCTCCTCTCTCCCTCTCTTCTTCCTCTCTTCTCCCCCTCCTCTCTCCCTCTCTTCTCCCCTCCTCTCTCCCTCTCCTCTCCCCCTCCTCTCTCCCTCTCTTCTCCCTCTCTTCTCCTCCTCCTCTCTCCCTCTCTTCTCCTCCTCCTCTCTCCCTCTCCTCTCCCCCTCCTCTCTCCCTCTCTTCTCCCCCTCCTCTCCCCCTCCTCTCCCCCTCTTCTCCCCCTCCTCTCTCCTCTCTCTCTCTTTCTTCTCATTCTCTATGTGGAGTCATCAGACTGATCAGAGCAGGTTTATCTCTTTACTCCAGAGTCAGTGCTTGTGTCTCAGACTGATACTAACTGTGGTAACTGATGTTAAAGTGGAGATGACAGGTCGCTCTCCTTATTTTACTAAAACAAAAATGTTACTAAAAATCTTAGTCTTCTCTACTTTTTTTTATTTTGGTGCAGTAGATAATTGTACTTCCTGGTTGAACATGGGCAGCAGATTTGACACATAGAGGTATGTTATCATGTCATCTGGCAAACATGATGTTAACAAGGGCCAAAACGTCTCTAAATGACATAATAGTTCTGATTAGACTAATAAAAATAAAAAAAACAACAGCTTTATATAGTGAAATGAAGGTTTAAAGTGTAAGAAAAAAATACTTCCTTGTGAGTAAATGGTAACAGTTGATGACATACAATTGAAACTAAAACTAAAACGTTTACATACAAGATATGCTTTTTTCTCACTGTCTGACATGAAATGAGGCAAAACTTTTCCTGTTTTAGGTCAATTACCAAAATTATTTCTGTTTGTTAAATACCAGAATAATGAGAAAAGGAGGAAGTTTACATACACTTCATTAATATTTGGTACCAGTGCCTTTAAACTCTATGACTTAGGTCAAATGTTTTGGATTTCCTTCCATAAGCTTCTCACAATAGTTGACATTAATTCTGGCCCATTCCTCATGACAGAACTGGTGTAACTGAGCCAAGTTTGTGGCCGTCTTGCTCACACATGCCTTTTCAGGTCTGTTCATACATTTCAATAAGATTGAGATCAGGTCTTTGTGATGGCCACTCCAAAACATTGACTTTGTTATCCTTAAACCACTTTGTAACCAGTTGGCAGTATGCTTCAGGTCATTGTCCATTTGGAAGATTCATTTGATCCCAAGCTTTAACTTTCTGGCTGAAGTCTTGAGATGTTGCGTCAGTATTTCCACATAATTTTCTTTCCTTCCCCCCTTTTTCCAACGTAGCAATGCTCGTTATGGTCAAATAGTTTAATTTTAGTTTCATCAGACCACAGGACACGTCTCCAGAAATGAAGATCTTTGTCTCTGTGTGCGTTTGCAAACTGGAATCTGTTTTTTCCATGTTTCTTTTGGAGTGGACTGTCTTCTTCCTGCAGACTGTCCTCTCAGTCCATGTCAGTACAGTCCTCGTTTCACTGTGGATAATGACACACTCTTATCAGCTTCAGCAGCATCAAAGCACGTTCATCTCTGGGACATGTCTCCGTCCTGAGCGGTGTGATGCTGGACAGTCCCATGGTGTTTATACTTGTGTATAATAGTTTGAACAGATGAACGTGGAACCTTCAGGCATCTGGAAATTGGACCAAGGATGAACCAGACTTGTGCAGGTCCACAGTTCTCTTCCTGATATCTGGTCTGATTTCTTTTGACTTTCCCATGATGTTACACAAAGAAGCAGTGTTTTTCAGGTGTGTCTTCAAATACATCCACAGGTTTGTCTCTAAGTAACTCAAATGTTGTCAATAAACCAATCAGAAGCTTCTAAAGACATGACATCATCACCTGGGTTTTCCAAATAGTTTAAAGGCACAGAAATCTTATTATATGTACAAATCTGACCTTGAAAAAAGTCATGAAAATGTATTAAATCTTACTCTCATTATTCTGACTTTTTTTTTTCAAATTCAGAAATAATTTTGTTAATCCTAACTGACCTAAAATAGGAAAAGTTTAGTCTGATTTCATGTCAGACAGTGAGAAAAAAGTATATGTGTCTTTTTACATAGTGTATGGAAAATTCTGGTTTCAACTGTAGGTAAAAGACATAGATTGTATATATAAATGGATATAGCTAACGATCTAGCTGCTGCGTTCCAAACAGGAAGTGGGCAAGCTTTTGGCTCCATGGTCTTTGGCTCTAGTTCACTTATTATTGAAAATCTGTGGCCCCTCTCTCTGTAACTACTGCAGTGAGCCTCGTCATTTTTATCTTAAAATGTTTGTATTAACCCGCTCTGCTTGATCCTGGGACCTTTATTTTGCTAATCCGACGCTATAACTGCTAACGTTGATGAGCACAGGTACTGTCCCATCAATCCAAGTCAGAATTACAAAAATACATGCGCCAAATATACTTTAAAATAGCACTACAATCTGAATGATTCACTTTAGATGTGTTGTTTTGACATTAGATTAGATGTTTCCTCTGGTGTTTACGTTGTACTAAAGGTCTACTGATTTGTTTTAGCGAGACTCTGCTGATTCCACATAGACACTGCATGGAGTAAGTGAGGATTCAGAAGTGGCCCAGCAATATGGTGAAAAGGCCCATTCTTGATGTTTTAGAGATTGTAAAGTGTTGGTTTTCATTGAAATATTCACTTCTCTCCTCCAGTCTCCAGTCAGCCCCAACATGGAGGTGAGTGATATGAGCACATTGTTTTAAATCTGCACATCTGATTTACTGTTCTGTGTTGGTTCAATCACATGACCTTTTCCTGTGATGAGCACCATTTTTAGGACTTTTCACCTTTCAAAAGATAATGTTAATGTTGCATCATTTGAAACCCATTGAGACCAGGCTTCAGGACAAAGAAACAGAAACTGAATCTAATTCCAGTTCTCTTCTCCCCCTCTTCTCCCACTCTTCTTCCTCCCTCTCTCCTTCAGAAGTCCCAGTTGGACTTCCTCCCTGGCCGTGAGCGTAGGTCTAGTTCTCAGTCGTACATCGGGCGTCCCATCGAACTGGACAAAATGCTCCACAGAATCAAAGTCCCTCACACCTTCCTCATCCACTCCTACACGAGGCCCACGGTCTGCCAGGTCTGCAAGAAGCTGCTCAAGGGCATCTTCAGACAGGGACTACAGTGTAAAGGTAAGGCCTAGAAAAGACTAAGTCAGGTTTAACAAAGACTGGGACTCCAGTGTAAAGGTAAGGCCTAGAAAAGACTAAGTCAGGTTTAACAAAGACAGGGACTTCAGTGTAAAGGTAAGGCCTAGAAAAGACTAAGTCAGGTTTAACAAAGACAGGGACTCCACTGCAAGGGTAAGACAGAGGGTTTAACTAAGTCAGATTTAACTAAGACCTATGGTCTGCCAACATCTTCAGACAGAGACTCCATTGTAAATGTAAGAGAGAGGGTTTAAAGAAGTCAGGCTTAACTAAGTTAGGTTTAACTAAGACAGGGCATCAGTAAGTAAGGTACGTCAGGTGTATCTAAGGCTTACAGTCTGCTAGATCAGCGAGTAGCTGCTCAAAGGGATCTTCAGAGAGGGACTTCACTGCAAAGGTGAGCGCAAAGTCTAAGTCTGGTTTAACTAAGACAGGGGCTCCAATGCAGGGGTAAGAAAGAGGGTTTGATGAACTAAGTCAGGTTTGTCTAAGCCCTATAATCTGCTAAATCTGCAAGATTCTGCTCAAGAGCATCTTCAGACAGGCACTTGAATCCAAAGATGAAACTACAGGTTATGAGACAGGTTTATAATAAGACAGGGACTCCAATGAAAGGATAAGAGATGGTTTTAAATAAGTCACGTTTAAACAAGTCTACCAGGTCTCCAAGAAGCTCATCTTCAGACAGGGACTGCAAGCCTAAGTGCAAGTCAGGGGCTCCAATACAACGGTAAAACAGGTCAGGTTAAACTAAGGCAGGGGTTCCAATATAAAGGTAAAGGCTAAGATTCATCCAAATTTGGTTTAACAATAACTCAGATTTATCAAAGACAGGGGCTGCAACGTAAAGGTGAGAGCTAAGATAAGTCTAATTTTGATTTAACTAATGTAAATGTAAGAAAGATGATTTAAATAACAAGGTCTGCAAAGGTGAGAGCGCAGAAAAGTTTGTGATAACAGAAACCTGCACCATGTGATCATGGTCAATCAGCACGACGCAGATAAAGCAGATCTACCGCGGTCTCAAAGCAGGACTAGGCTAAATCGTAACTAACTTTTAAGCACATTGAGGATAAAAAAAAAAAAGGTAAAAATAGAAAATATAGAAGAATTGCTTAAAAATCTGCCGTTTAGGAAAGTACCGTGAAGCCCAAACTGACATCACAATAGAGGGGGCGGAGTCTTATGCAGGTTATGTTATATTTCCAGGCGGTAAGACAGAGGGTTTAACTAAGACTGGCTCAACTAAAACAGGAACTCCAGTGCAAGGGAAAGGTACAGCGCTTCCAGAAGTCGGGTTTAACTAAGACAGAGGCTCCAGAGTGAAGTGAAAGTTTGGGTTTACATGTTTTTAGTGTGTAGTTTGTGCCTCGTTTGTGCAGACCAAACATTTGTGAATGTGTCTTGGATTAGAAGAACATGTGTGTGAGTGTAAGCTGCTTTTGTGTGTGTTACCATGGTGATATTTATACGCATCTCTATTCTCTGATGTTCCTCAGACTGCAGATACAACTGCCACAAACGGTGCGCCACCAAAGTCCCCAACAACTGTCTGGGAGAAGTGTCCAGGAATGGAGGTGAGTTTGAGTCTCAAGGTACTGACCAGGATCACAACCAGATCTGAGGAGAGTCCAGCAAGGTCCTCCTGACCAGATCAAACTTTAAGGGAGGATTATGAGCTTTCTACCATGTTATAACGCCGTTCCCTCCTCAAAGACAAGACGTTTTAGATGTCACCTATGTATGTCTCTCGAGCACTATTCAAACCCTCCTTACAGTTAGCAGTACGCCCTGTGCAAGACTCCACCCACAAGCCCACATCACCCATGATCCCACACGACAACTCTCCATAAATATACAAAAACATGATACAAAACTGAGCACAGCAGCTTGACAAACCTGATGTGAAGTGCAGTAGTTTCATTAGTGTTATGCAGCTGATTGTGTTGTGATAGTGCTCTGAAGGGGGAGTGACTTAATGTAGAGAGAAAAAGGAGGGGGGACTCAGAACGTCAAAAACGAAAGTGAAGCTTACAAAACATCTTAATAGAATGTTTTGGGCAAATATAGCATTTTCAACATGGTGAAACATGGTGATCTAAATAAAAAAAGACTCTTGTCCATAAAGTGTGAGATTGTTAAACTGTTTCAGAACTGCTGAGTCCGGGGGCGGACTCAGACGACCACGATGGCGGCAGGAGAGCGAGTCTATTGGACGACATGGAGGAAGTGATGTCATCAGAGGGTGCCCTTCTGCTGGAGACTGGGGCCAGTGACGATCTGGATCTGGATGAGTCCAACCGAGCCATCAGGTACTAAACCAGGACTAAAGCAGGACTAAACCAGCTCTAAACCAGGACTCAACCAGGACTCAACCAGGACTAAACCAGGACTAAAGCAGGACTAAACCAGCTCTAAACCAGGACTAAACCAGCTCTAAACCAGGACTAAACCAGGACTAAACCAGGACTAAACCAGGATTTAACTAGGACTAAATCAAGACTAAACCAGGATTAAAATTATAACTTAAAAAAGAACTGAACACCTTTTCAGTTGTCAAAGCCACTGGAGTAACAAAAATCTTCCAGTCCTGGTGACTACATTGGGTGGCTGCTGGTTGAATCCTCACTATTGACATTGCTTTCTGTTGTTGTGTCCTTGAGCGAAGCATTTTCCAAGCTCATACTACTGAACACCGTTTGTTTGTCTCATTTTCAGCCCCACAACGAGTAACAACATTCCCCTGATGAGAGTGGTCCAGTCAGTCAAACACACAAAGAGGAAGAGTAGCAACGTGATGAAGGAGGGCTGGATGGTGCACTACACAAGCAAGGATACACTGGTAACTATAACTAAGAGGTAGAGTTAGCTCCAGCCAACCAATCAGAATGATATATAAGGTAAGAGAAAGGTACTTCACACACAAGGATTTGAAACGCATCCAGAAGAACTGACAAAAACACTGAAATCTGAACTGACAAACTAAAACAACACATTTCAGATGTTTGCACTGATCTAACCTACAGGGTTAGACATTTTTATGGAGATTTTAAAGAGAATTAAGACAGACAAACCCGGACTAAACCTGGACTAAATCCGAACTAAATTCGAACTAAACCTGGACTAAACCAGGACCACAACATGACCCTGTGAATCTAACCATTTATAACATTGTTTTGCTTTGTGTTTCAGAGGAAGAGACACTACTGGCGCCTGGACAGTAAATGCATCACTCTGTTCCAGAACGACACCAGCAGCAAATACTATAAGGTACTTTTCAATACTGCAAGGGTACAAAGTACTAACAAAGTGACATAACCCTTTGTTTACACGTGTTTTGTTTAGATAACCCTTTGTTTACATGTCTGTTGTTTACATATGTATTGTTTACATAGCCTTTTGTGATTATATGTTATATGTTTGTTGATTATAGAACAGGACCCTTTGTTCACATAACCCTTTGTTTACATGTGTGTTGTTTACATAACCCTTTGTTTACAAGTGTGTTTACATAACCCTTTGTTTACAAGTGTTGTTTACATAACCCTTTGTTTACATGTGTGTTGTTTACATAGCCCTGTGTTTACATGTGTGTTTGTTTACATGTGTGTTTACATTACCCTTTGTTTACATGTGTGTTTACATTACCCTTTGTTTACAAGTGTTTGCCTTAGAACCTGCTCAGACCTTTGCTCCTCCTGATGAACATGACGCTCATTTTTTATCTTCTTATTTGTTTATTTATTTGTTTGTTTGTTTGTTTATTTGTTTGTAGGAGATCCCTTTGTCTGAGATCTTGACCCTGGAGCCCGCTCAGACCTTCTCGCTCCTCCCTGATGGTGCGAATCCTCACTGCTTTGAGATCTCCACCACAGCTCTGGTTTATTATGTGGGAGAAAACCTGTCCCGATCGGAGTGTGGGCTGAGCGGGAGCAGTCTGCTGGTAAGACATGGAATCATGTTTGGAATAACAGTCTGGAATAACTCTACGACAAACATCAAGTATATGAGCCAAGGAAGAAGGGACTCAGAGCGCCAAAGCAAAAGTGAAATGTTAATATATTGTTGGGCGAATATAGCATTTTCAAAACCCTCTCTTTAATACCCCAGAGAAGTGAAATACCCCCTCTTTAATAACCTGTACAAGTCAAACGCCCCCTCTTTAATAACCTGTAGAAGTCAAACTCCCCCTCTTTAATAACCTGTAGAAGTCAAACTCCCCCTCTTTAATAACCTGTAGAAGTCAAACTCCCCCTCTTTAATAACCCGTAGAAATCAAACTCCCCCTCTTTAATAACCCGTAGAAGTCAAACTCCCCCTCTTTAATAACCCGTAGAAGTCAAACTCCCCCTCTTTAACAACCCGTAGAAGTCAAACTCCCCCTCTTTAATAACCTGTAGAAGTCAAACGCCCCCTCTTTAATAACCTGTAGAAGTCAAACTCCCCCTCTTTAACAACCCGTAGAAGTCAAACTCCCCCTCTTTAATAACCTGTAGAAGTCAAACGCCCCCTCTTTAATAACCTGTAGAAGTCAAACGCTCCCTCTTTAATAACCCGTAGAAGTCAAACGCTCCCTCTTTAATAACCTGTAGAAGTCAAACGCTCCCTCTTTAATAACCTGTAGAAGTCAAACGCCCCCTCTTTAATAACCTGTAGAAGTCAAACGCTCCCTCTTTAATAACCCGTAGAAGTCAAACGCTCCCTCTTTAATAACCTGTAGAAGTCAAACGCTCCCTCTTTAATAACCTGTAGAAGTCAAACGCTCCCTCTTTAATAACCCGTAGAAGTCAAACGCCCCCTCTTTAATAACCCGTAGAAGCCAAACCCTTTTTAAAGGATGTTCTAACATACTTTCTCTGCAGGTGAGTGGAGTCGGGCAGGACGTGGCTCGTATGTGGGAGATGGCCATTCAGCACGCTTTGATGCCAGCGGTGTCTACAGGCATCTCCCATAGCAACCACCAACACAGTGAGCATCCTCTGATCTTCTCCTCCGCATCCTCTCTTCCTCTCCTTCGCTTCTCTATTCCTCTCCTCTGCACCATCTGACCTTCTCCTCCGCATTCTCTCTTCCTCTCCTTCGCTTCTCTGTCCTTCTCCTCTGCATCTTCTGTACCATCTGACCCTGTCCTCTGCTCCTCTGACCCTCTCCTCTGCTCCTCTGACCATCTCCTCTGTTCCTCTGCTCCTCTGACCTGCTCCTCTGACCTGCTCCTCTGTTCCTTTCTTCTAACTTTCTCCTCTGCTCCACAGCGGAGGTGTCCATCAGCATCTCTGTGTCCAATTGTCAGATTCAGGAGAATGTGGTAAGTCTCAGTCGGTGGCTGCAGAAATTTTTAGTTTTAAAATTGTTGAATATAACCAATAAAAAAATAAAAAAAAAAAAAATCTGTTTTATGTGATCTTTTAGGACATAAACTCAGTGTACCAGATCTTCCCAGACGAGGTTTTGGGCTCTGGACAGTTTGGCATTGTCTACGGAGGTGAGGTTAAATATGGTTTAAACATGGATCATTTCTGATGATAAAGCAGAACTGAACCAGGACTGAACCAGGACTAAACCAGGACTGAATCAGAACTGAACCAGGACTGAACCAGGACTGAACCAGGACTAAACCAGGACTGAACCAGGACTAAACCAGGACTGAACCAGAACTGAACCAGGATTGAACCAGGACAGAACCAGGACTGAAACAACATTCAACGTGAACTAAAAGCAAAATAAAGTACCAGTTTGTGCGTTACTTTGAAAGGGAAGCACAGGAAATCAGGAAGAGACGTGGCCATCAAAATCATCGACAAAATGAGATTTCCAACGAAACAAGAGTCACAGCTGCGGAATGAGGTCGCCATTTTACAGGTAACTACTGCTCACCTGCAGGTCCCTACACCTACTACACCTGCACACACCTGTGCAGGTAATACACACACATGTACAGGTAAATACACCTACTACCTACACCTCACACACCTGTACCGGTGTGTATTTGGCCCTTACCTAAACACTTGCATATACGATATGGGATCAAGGGGAGGACAACACTTCAGAGGTAGATCAGACTGAAATGTTCTTTTACATTATAAACATTACATTATAAACTGTGTTGAATCTGGACTGCAACATTTTGTCATATTTATGTATAATTGTATTATCTGGCTGCTCCTGTGGCTCCTGGCTGACACATTGCAGCATATGCAGTTCAAAGGACACCAGGGCTGTTGGATTATGTGTTTTACCAGTGCAGGGCTGCAAAAAAGTTGTAAAATAGTCTGCAAACTTAAATTGTTTAGGTGTTTGATTTTCACTAAAAAGGTGAGAGTGACTAACTGAAAAACGATTGGCTAATGCTAGCTAGCTTGTGACTGTAATGTTATTTGAGAGGGACTTGTTTAACAACACAAATCAGCTCACCTGTTGTACTTCAGCTCAGTTAGATTGTGTTAAAATAAAGTCTAACAAAGCAACCAAGCAGTGCCTCCAGTTAGCGTCACACCTCAGGGAATGTTGATGTCATCGACTGCAAAGTATCAATATGACCAAACACGTTCCAGGGGAAACACTTCGAGAAAATGTCCCATCTCATTGCCGACTGAAACAACAGAGCAGAGAGGGGGGCTTAAGAGAGGCTTTACACATTTTCCTGTGAAGGACACAGAGAAGGGACACTTTTGTCCTGAAGGCTGCTCCTCACACATGCCTCCTGTTAAACTGCACTGAGAAATAAGACTGAGACTCAAAGGCCACTGACCAGCGCAGTGGAAATGCTGCAGCTGTATTTGACTACAGGATCAATAAAGGATCAATAAAACTGATTTGCAGCTGATGTCATCAATATTCCATGGAGGTGTGATGCTAACTAAAGGCACTACTCTGTCAGAAGCTCTATTAGACTTAATGTGAGCTTTATTTTAACCTCCTGAGACCTGGTGTCCTCATCTGTGGACAACACATTTGGGGGGTTTTAGGCCACAGTGCAAATTTTTAGAAGAACAGCAACAAGAACAAGTTCAATTTTGAATATTTCTAAGAGAATATGTATTTTTATTTTTTATTTTTTTTATTTATTTGTATTTTTTTTATTTAATTTTATTTAATTTTAATGTATTTTTTTATTTTATTTTATTTTTAATGTATTATTTATTATTTATTTATTTATTTATTTTTAAAGGCATACGTCTTCCTGCACCTGTCAGCAGCACAAATGAGACACATTGTTCCTAGAGGCACATTTGTTTCTCATTTTGTTTTTTTTTACACAAAATGTATGTGTTCAAGCTCTTAATAGTTTTTGCAAATAAAGTCCTGCAGGAGCTCGGGTCTCGGGAGGTTAAAACAGTCTGAGTAGAAAGAGTTGGCTTAGCTAGAACTACAAGTGAGCTGATTTGTGCTCATAAAGAAGTCTCTCAAATAACATTGTAATCAAAAGCTGATTTTTAAGTAAATAACTGAAAAACTGGCCAACACTTTTTCAGTTATTCACTCTCACCTCTTTGTTGAAAATCAAACTCCTGAGCAGGACCATGAAGACTCGGACTGATCACCGGCCACTGAAAGTTAAATCTATTTTGTATTTTTTCATGACACAGACTTTTTTTGACAGTGTTTGGTAATGTGTGCATTGTGTCTCCATGACTGCTGAACATTCCACCATAGAGATAAATGTAGAACATCCCCAGTGTAATATCACCACATCTATCATTTCTTATGTATATGTTTACACCATCCTTCCTCAGAGCCTGCACCATCCGGGCGTGGTGAACCTGGACTGCATGTTTGAGACCCCAGAGCGCGTCTTTGTGGTGATGGAGAAACTTCATGGAGACATGTTGGAGATGATTCTGTCGAGTGAAAAAGGACGACTCCCTGAACGCATCACCAAATTCCTCGTCACACAGGTGGGACTATGAACGCATCACAGACTAACACATGAATACACTAAAGCAGGACTAAAGCAGGACTGAACCAGGACTAAAGCAGGACTGAACCAGGACTAAAGCGGGACTGAACCAGGACTAAAGCGGGACTGAACCAGGACTAAAGCAGGACTGAACCAGGACTAAAGCGGGACTGAACCAGGACTAAAGCAGGACTGAACCAGGGCTAAGACCCTGCATCGCAGACAGAAACATGAATATAACAGGACTAAAGCAGGACTAAACAAGGACTAAAGCAGGACTAAAGCAGGACTAAACAAGGACTAAAGCAGGACTAAAGCAGGACTAAAGCAGGACTAAAGCAGGACTAAACAAGGACTAAAGCAGGACTAAAGCAGGACTAAAGCAGGACTAAACAAGGACTAAAGCAGGACTAAAGCAGGACTAAACAAGGACTAAAGCAGGACTAAAGCAGGACTGAACCAGGACTAAAGCAGGACTAAAGCAGGACTAAAGCAGGACTAAATAAGGACTAAAGCAGGACTAAAGCAGGACTAAACAAGGACTGAACCAGGACTAAACAAGGACTGAACCAGGACTGAACTATAACTGAACTAGGACTGGACCCAGACTAGGCCAGGACTGTCATTGCTCTTTAACTTGTATAATATCAGATTTGTGTTGTGTTCAGATCCTTGTGGCTTTGAGGCACCTCCACTTTAAGAACATTGTCCACTGTGACCTGAAGCCGGAGAACGTGCTGCTGGCCTCCGCTGACCCCTTCCCCCAGGTCTGATCATTCAGTCAGCAAAACACTTCAGTGTTTCTTTACCCGTTGCTGTGGTGATTGCTGCACAGCAGTGAAACAGAATGTGATTTAACTGAACTATTTGTGCATAATAAAATTACTGCTGCATTCGTGTGGTCCTTGGGAACTTGTGATTCTGAGATGAGGTCGAGGTTTTGACTTGTTTGTGCTCATGAGGTTTTATGTCATAAAGTCCTGATTTTGATGTCACCATCAATAAAATCACTAACAGCATTTAACAGAGCTAAGATGTAACATGTCGCTGCTCGCCTTCTCAAAACTAAAGGTTTTGTTTACTTTAGCTGGTTAATGTTACTATTAAACAATGAATTAAACAGTCAGTTTAACTGACAGTAAAGCTCTACATGTAACATTTAGTCATGGTCAGATGTGTTAGATAAACTGAGAAATGAGTTGATCTGGTTCCTTTGCACAGGTGACTCCAGGTGTGGAAGTCAGGCAGAAGGTTTTGGCCCTTGTTGCTGAGATGTTTTTCTGTGAACTTTCATGTGCATTTTTCAACTCAGAAAAACATGTTCCCAAATCCCCGAGGAGCACATAACACACCACAGTTAACCACCGGGATTTTTACTGAAGATGAGCAATTTAACATAATGATGAAGTGATTTACAATCTAACTTATCTTTTACTTTTTATAATTTACTAATGTTTTTACTCCTGTTTCTTTTATATAGTCGACATGCTCTTTCCAACTGTGCATCCAAAATCATCTCCACGTCTGAGACCTCGCTCTCTCTCTGTGTTAACTGTTTTTTGTCAAATGTTCTTTTTTTTTTTTCGATTACCAACAATAATTTATATTTAACTTTTTTCCCCTGTGTGATACATGCACTGCACAGAGAGGGCGCTCTTTCAATCTAAACGTATATATAATCTTTTCCAGGTGAAGCTCTGCGACTTCGGCTTCGCTCGAATCATTGGAGAGAAGTCATTTAGGCGCTCTGTCGTAGGTACTCCCGCCTACCTGGCCCCCGAGGTACTCCGCAACAAAGGATACAACCGCTCCCTCGATATGTGGAGCGTAGGAGTCATAGTATATGTCAGGTAATAATACTGCTATGACTACTACTACTACTACTACTACTACTACTACTAAGACTACCACTACTACTGCTACTACTACTACTACTGCTACTTCTACTACTACTGCTGCTATTACTACTACTCCGAAACAAAGGATACAACCGCTCCCTCGATATGTGGAGTGTAGGAGTCATAGTATATGTCAGGTAATAATACTGCTATGACTACTGCTACTACTAAGACTACCACTACTACTGCTACTGCTACTGCTACTGCTACTACTGTCTGGTTTCATCTGTGTGTCAGGTCCTTGTACTACTACTGCTAAAACTACTACTAATACTACTACTACTGCTACTACTTCTGCTACATACACGTGGAGTGTGGGCATCATAGTATATTTCAGATAACACTACTGTTACTACTACTACTACTGCTACAATTACTACTACGAATTCTATTACTTCTACTACAACTACAATCAGGAGCATTTTTTTGTACTTTAATAGTTTTTCTCCTGTTGGTTCAGCCTGAGTGGAACATTTCCCTTTAATGAAGACGAGGACATCAACGACCAGATCCAGAACGCCGCCTTCATGTACCCCCCACAACCCTGGAAGAAGGTCTCCCAAGAAGGTACTCCCCCAGAGAGGTGCTCCCATAGACTGTGTAAAGAAGTGAACAAAGGCGGTGTGCCGTCAACCACGAGTATCATAGCAACCAAAGAGCCAATCAGGAGTGAGCGCTGGTTTAGCAGGGGGCGGACGCTTAGCAACGCTGTCAATCAAAGCTGTTGCTAACGCTAACAGGACTGAGCTTGGGGAAAGAAAGTTCATCATTATGTCCATTTATATATACAGAGTCGAGCTAGGTACTCCCAACAGGAACGAGAGAGAGAGAGAAGGATGGAAGGAGAGCAGGGGGGTGAGAGAGCGAAAGAAAGAGGGATAGAAATAAGGAGGAAGAGAGCAAAAGAAAGAAGCGTGAGGGACGGAGTGGAAAAGAAAGGAAGGCATTAGGGAAAAGGATAGAGCTAAGGAGGGGAAGGGAGGGAGAAGAGGGAGAGGAGAGGGGGAAAAGGAGGGGAGTGAGAGACAGAGAGAGGGGGAGTGGGAAGAGTAGGATAGAAGGAGGGAATAGGGGGTGAAAAGTGAGGGAGAAAAGGGAAGAGAAATGAGGAGAAGGGAGAGGGGAACAGAGGCAGGGAGGGAGGGGAAGGGTGGAAGGAGAGAAGAGGGTAGAGATAGAGAGAGAGGAGGAAAAGAGAGGGAGAGAGAGGGAAGGATGGAAGGAGAGAAGAGGGTAGAGATAGAGGGAGAGTGTAGAGGGACAGGAGGAAAAGGGAGGGAGAGAGAGAGGGAGAGGGAGGGAAGGAAGGAGAGAAGAGGGTAGAGATAGGGGGGGAGTGAAGAGAGAGGAGAGGAGGAAAAGAGAGGGAAGGATGGGAGAGAAGAGGGTAGAGATAGAGGGAGAGTGTAGAGGGAGAGGAGGAAAAGAGAGGGAGAGAGAGAGGGGAGGATGCAAGGAGAGAAGAGGGTAGAGATAGAGGGAGAGTATAGAGGGAGAGGAGGAAAAGGGAGGGAGAGAGAGAGGGAGAGAGGGAAGGAGAGAAGAGGGTAGAGATAGGGGGAGAGTGAAGAGAGAGGAAAGGAGGAAAAGAGAGGGAAGGATGGGAGAGAAGAGGGTAGAGATAGAGGGAGAGTGTAGAGGGACAGGAGGAAAAGGGAGGGAGAGAGAGAGGGAGAGGGAGGGAAGGAGAGAAGAGGATAGAGATAGAGGGAGAGGAGAGGAGAAAAAGGAGGGAAGGATGGATGGTAGGAGAGAAGAGGGTAGAGATAGCTGGAGAGAGAGGGGGAAGAGAAGAGGGCGGGAGATACAGAGAGCGAGGGCGAGAGCAAGGGGGAGGGAAAGAAGGAGGGAAAAGAAAGAGGGGAGATTGAGGTACTCCTAAATAGTATTTTCGTTGAAGACTTGTGAAGTTTGACAGCTCTGATTTGACCCGAGTTCTTTGAGACGCCGTGTGAGCAGGAGGAATGGCCCTCCTCTCCCCAGACACTTCCCCCCCCTCCTCCTTCACCTCTCTACCCGCTCCTCTCTCCCCCCCTCCTTTCTTCCTCCCCTCCCTCTTTCCAGACACTTATCTCTCTGTCCCTCCTTTTCACTGACCAGATGGCTTTCCCCTCTTTCTTCTGCTTCCTTTTCTCCCTCCCTCTCCTTTCCTCCCTCTGACTGTCTCTCCCTCTTTCCTCTCCCCCTCACCTCTCCTTCCTCTCGTCTACATTTTTTTTTAGCTTTCCTCCCTCTCTCTCTTCTTCTCTCATCTCTCCCCCGCCTCCTCCCAGCTCCTCGCCTTCCATCCTTCCCTCTCTCTCCCCCTCTCCTTTCTTCTCCCTCCTTTTCTTCCCACCCCCTCTGTAACCCTCCCCTCCCTCTCCTCCCTCTGTCCTCCCTCTCTCCTCCTCTCTGGGTGCAGTCATGTGTATAACTCAGGGCCTCTCTCTAAAGCACAAGCGCACTGACCCTTCGCTAACGCTACACTCATGTTAGCTTTGCTCATTAACCTCTCCTGGCCTCGCGCTGCAGGGGGCGCTGTGCAGGAGAGGGAGGGGGGGCAGCCAATCAGAGAGCAGCGAGGAAAGAAAGGGTAAAAACTACAATTTGTCAGAGGAGTTCATCTGAAATACAAACTCATCCTATTTGTCCAATCATAGCCGGATTAATTTGGCTCTCGACCAATCAGATCTAAGGACATTCACATGAACACACTCTCTCTCCAAGGCCCTTTATCACACAAACTGACTCTTGTGAGCGTTAAGTCGTGTTCTGACGCCGTTACCTCCTCAAAAACACACGTGGAGTTGTGTTTGTTTCATTCACACATGTTTGAGTAACACTTTATTATTATTCCGTTACATCTCCAAAGCTCAAAACGCTCTGTTCCACCTTGTGATGTCATGAAGTGGTAGTTTTCAAGTTAACATCTTTTTTTTACCTTTAGTTCAGTACAGATTGATGATTCCTGGGCTGAAATGGTCCAAATGATTCTAGTGAAGTTGTGTGGAGTTTAAAAACACTGTGGAGCACTTCCTGTATCACCACACGATGACATCACAAGGTGGAACAGAGTGTTTTCTGTTTGAGAGAAGAACTCAGACTAAATATGCAGGATCTGGAGTTTGTCTCGTTGTGTTTTGTGTTTCAGCCATCGACCTGATCTCAAACCTCCTGCAGGTGAAGATGAGGAAGAGGTACAGCGTCGACAAGACCCTCAGCCACCCATGGCTCCAGGTACTCCCTACGCTGAGGTAGTCCCTCTGTCAGGTACTCTCAACTACCACAGAGGCATACTCACTACAGGGCACGCTCAAAACACCTCACCTGACCCGAGACCCTCAGACATCCCTGTGTACAGCCACTCCCCTCCATCAGGTACTCGCCTCTATTAGACGCTCCCCTCCATCAGGAACTCCCCTCCATCAGGCACTCCCTCCATCAGCCACTTCCCTCCATCAATTACTCCCATCAAATCCTCACCTCCATCAGCCACTCACCTCCAACAGTTACTCCCTCGATCAGGCACTGTCCTCTATTAGGCACTCCCTCCATCAGGCACTCTTCTCCATCAGGCACTCCCCTCTATCAGGCACTCCCTCCATCAGGTACTCGCCTCTATTAGACACTCCCCTCCATCAGGAACTCCCCTCCATCAGGCATTCCCTCTATCAGGCACTCCCCTCTATCAGGCACTCCCGCCATCAGGCAATCCCCTCTATCAGGCACTCCCTCCATCAGGCACTCTTCTCCATCAGGCACTCCCCTCCACCAGGCACTCCCTCCATGAGGCACTCCCCTCTATCAGGCACTCCCTCCATCAGGCACTCCTCTCCAACAGGCACTCCTCTCCATCAGGTCCTTGCCTCCACCACATGTGTTTTGTTTGTGTTTTGTCTGTATTTTGTTTGTGTTTTGTTTGTGTTTTTTTTGTGTTTTGTTTGTGTTTTGTGTTTTGTTTGTGTTTTGTCTGTGTTTTGTCTGTGTTTTGTTTGTGTTTTGTTTGTGTTTTGTCTGTGTTTTGTTTGTGTTTTGTTTGTGTTTTGTCTGTGTTTTGTTTGTGTTTTGTTTGTGTTTTGTCTGTGTTTTATTTGTTTTGTCTGTGTTTTGTCTGTGTTTTGTTTGTGTTTTGTCTGTGTTTTGTCTGTGTTTTGTCTGTGTTTTGTTTGTGTTTTGTCTGTGTTTTGTTTGTGTTTTGTCTGTGTTTTGTTTGTGTTTTGTTTGTGTTTTGTCTGTGTTTTGTTTGTGTTTTGTCTGTGTTTTGTTTGTGTTTTGTCAGTGTTTTGTCTGTGTTTTGTTTGTGTTTTGTTTGTGTTTTGTCTGTGTTTTGTTTGTGTTTTGTTTGTGTTTTTTTGTGTTTTGTTTGTGTTTTGTCTGTGTTTTGTTTGTGTTTTGTTTGTGTTTTGTCTGTGTTTTGTTTGTGTTTTGTTTGTGTTTTGTTTGTGTTTTGTTTGTGTTTTGTCTGTGTTTTGTCTGTGTTTTGTTTGTGTTTTGTTTGTGTTTTGTGTTTTGTTTGTGTGACTGTCCCTTTTCCTCTCTGACTCGTGGCCGTCGCTGGTGATTGTTGGACTGTTTTCCTGTGTTTTCTTGTGTCTCACCTGCTGTGTGTCTGTGGTCATTTTCTCTCTGTGTCTCATTTAGTTGTTAGTCACTTGTTTGTCTCTGTGTGTAACTTTGTGTGAGACACTAGTTTATTTGTTTTTGTGTCTCTTGTTGTTTTGTCACTTGATTCTGTTTGTAGGATTATGTGACTTGTGTTTATTTTGGGATGTTTTGTTGTGGTATTGTTGTGTCCCTAAGCTTGTCACTCGTTTTTAATAGACCTATGTATTTAGAATTGTTTATACATTTGTGCAAATATTTTAGTCCGCTTTTGTTACTTTACCTTCTTCAATCCTGTTTATTAAATCACAACTTTATTTAAACCAGTTTTCCATGTGTCTTGTTACTTCCCCGACCAAAGCCGAGGCGGTTTGTAACAACCACGTTTCAAGTGCACTTTTTCCATTTGAGGGTGCGTTTGTTTTAAAGTTCTTTTTGTTCCTACAGGACTGTGACATGATTAGGGTGCACTTGGATATAGTCTCTCTATTTGTCCCAGCAGGATTACCAGGGGGCGCTTGTTTTAGTTTCTGTGAGATCTTACAGGATTACCACATTTAGAGTGAGCTTGTTTTATGTTCCTCTTGTCGCTTGTTCTTATAAAATGCTGTGTGATTCTATGGGATTTTAAAAATGATTAGGGTGTGTTTGTTTTGAGGTTCTTCTTGTTCCCTGACTGTCACATGTTTAGGGTGTGCTTGTTTTAGTTTCTTGTTGTTGTTGCAATACTTCAGCATGTTTAGGTGTGTTTGTTTTATGTTTCTCTTGCCCCTCGCTCTCACATGATTATCACGTGTTTAAAGTCTCATCTTGTCCTTGCAGGATTACCAGATGTGGTTGGACCTGCGGGGTCTAGAGATGCGTATGAACGAGCGCTACATCACCCACGAGAGCGACGACATGCGCTGGCTGCATCACGCACAGCTCAACGGTCTCCACGGCGACGGGCGGGGTGGAGGCAGTCTCTACGGCGACGGCACCGAGCGGTACCCGGAGGTGGACGAGGAGCTGGAGACGCTGAGCGAAAAAGTCAGCGAACTGTGACGCTAATGCTAATGCTAACACTTACGATTGTGAGAGATTTAGTTTTATTTTATTTAAAAGTAGCATTTAGAGTTTTAGGTTTTTAACTGTATAAGTCACTCAAGGTACAAGACTCAGGACTCTCGAAGGACACAAACCAACAAAAACCAGAGCGGGATCCTGACTCAGACCAGGTCCAGAGACGCTGAAGGATGGGTCAAATGCAGAGGACAATCTTAGCAACAGTTTCTCCACCAGATTTTGACCGTCTTAAAAAGGTGAAACTAGTTCATTTTTAACAGTTTGCAGTGGTCCAAAGCTATTCCTCTCTTACCTTAATCATTCTGAACATCCTAATTATTCACCACAATGAGTTTAGAAGCACTTTTCACAACTCTCAGAGACCAGAGCGGAGTTTTGACTTCATGGTAAAGCTAACAAAAACTAGCTCGCTAATGTGCACTTCCTGATTATCTTATTTTGACCTCCAGAGGTGCTTCTACAATATATCTGTACTGGAGCAGGACACATTTTAATCAAATGGGAAGAAAACTCAGGTATAGGGACCTTACATGAGTAGTTCTGACTCTGGCCTGTAGTTGGCGCTCTGCACAGGATAAATAGAGTGTATATTTATGTTTCTGTTGGTTTTGTTCCTCTGAGAGTCTGTTTCTTCATCAGACAATCAGATTCTTATGTCCACTGTTTGGTCCTTTCTGCTCTGAGCCGTTAGCATCATTAGCTTGTTAGCCTCATTAGCCTCTTTAGCTTGTTAGCCTGATTAGTCTTACATTTGTCTTGTCATATTCTACACAGGAAATTCCAGGAACTTCTCCAGGGGGCGCTCTGTAGAGAGTAGGTTTCCTCTGGGTATGTGCACAACAATCTGTCGTAACAATTGGGTTTATTTCAAAGAAAATACAAAGGCTGAGTGTTGTGAGCTGGGTCGTATGTTACGTTAAATCTAACGTAAGACGTCCCTTTGTAAAGACAGAAGTGTCCAGTGAAGCTTTCTCCTCATTTGTCCACCCCCAGCTCCCTGTCCACTGCTTGATGTGGATCACAGGGCCTAGCAGGTTAGCATTGCCCATTTATATATACAGTCTACGATATCAAACCACTCAACAAGAGATTTACTTTTGCTTTTACAATTATGAACAGTCACATCACATTTCTCTGATTGGTTCACACTGTGCTAGTCCCGCCTTCATTTTATAATCAGACCAATCAGCACCAGACTGATTCTCTGTGTAGAATATAATGAGAAAGATTTAAGGTTAACCAGACTATGAACCATCGCTACAATATGTCTATGTCAACATTTGCTTCAAATGTCTCAAATTATTCTTAAAATATGCCAAAAATGATCAAAAACAGCCATGTGTTTGTGATTTGTGAATATAAGGGGTACGGCGCTGCTCACTGCCTGAAGAGGATTACTTTAGTCTGGAAAAGTTTAACAAAAATACACAACATTTTAGCACCAGAAAGAACATTTCTGTGTGTGTGTCTGTGCCTATACACGGGTCTGAACGTGTGTGTGTGTGTGTGTGGACACTCCACCTGTGTGTGTGTGTGTGTGGACACTCCACCTGTGTGTGTGTGTGTGGACACTCCACCTGTGTGTGTGTGTGTGCGTGGACACTCCACCTGTGTGGGGGTGTGTGTGTGTGTGTGTGTGTGTGTGAGTGCGTGTGACAGGGACATTTCACCTGTGTGTGTGTTTGATAGAGACACATTTTTAGCTAAAATTTTGTGTATTTTTTGGTTTATTGAAAATAATTTTGCCATGATTCTAACAAAGGGCTGTCCACGTCTCGTGCCTCGTTTTGAAGTCCCAGTTTAGTCCTGGTCCATTGCTGTTTTAGTCCATGTTTGATCCTGGTTTAGTCCTGGTTCAGTCCCAGTTTAGTCTTGGTTCAGCCCTGGTTCCTCTGCATAGTAGTGTTTTCATGAATATTTACAAAATATTCATATTTTACGACATATACTAAATAGATATTTATTTACACTGATTAATCACTATGTAGTACACACATGTGAGTACTGGTTTAGTCCTGGTTTAGTCCTGGTTTAGTCCTGGTTTAGTTCCTGTTTAGATCCGGTTTAGTCCTTGTTTAGTCTTGGTTTGGTCCTTGTTATAAACGCATTACAATCACTTTTAATCCCAAGTATCTGAATGTATTTGAAAATGGCATTTTGAAAACAATTGTACCAGAATGTATTTTTGTGAATTTCATATTCCAGTTTTGTGAAAATGTGTAAAATACAGAATTATTCCATGTTTTTCGAAGAAGCCGAGCTTTAAGAAAACGTGTGTCTCCTGACTCCACCTGCTTGTGACGTGTGGTACTGCGGGTTCATACTTCAGGACTAAAGTGTCCAATGTCTCCATGTTGATGTCACAGATCAAAATGAGACCACGATTCTGTGACAGTTTCAACAATGTGTTAAACTTAAAGCGGGGGTATTATGTAAAATAGATTTTTTAAAGCTTTCTCCCATGTTCTAATACCAAAATCAAAACATGCAACGTCAAAAACTGCCTAAAGAGGTTTAAATGTCATCCATACATGTTTGAGTAATATAGAGATCTCTCCCAGACCCTATTCAAACCTTTCTTACAGTTAGGAGTACGAGCCTGTACGAGGCTCCGCCCACAGGCCGACGTCACCCACGCTCCACACGACAACTCTCCATAAATATACAAAAACATGACACAAAACTGTACACTACGACTTCACAAACCTGATGTGATGTGCAGTAGTTTCATTAGTGGGATGGAGCTGATTGTGTTGTGATAGTGCTCTGAAGGGGGAGGGACTTAGCACAGAGAGCAAAGGGAGGAGAGACTCTCTCTTAAGCATTTTCAAAACAATAAAAGGAAACATGGTTATCTAAATATGTTTTGTCACAGTTAATATCCTATAGAAGTCGAATACTCCCCCTCATTAAATAAAAATCTTTAAACTTATTTCAGTGCGAGCAGCGACTGTGTTTCTCTTTCTCTTTTGTTAAAATAATTTCAAATGTTTAATAATATTATGTGAATGTGAAATAATATTCACATTTATTCTAAAATGTATTGAACATTTTAGAATAAATGTGAATAACTTCTGCTGTACCTGGCCCACTGTTCAAACATTCAGAACTGTGAAACTGTCACGTTTTGTATTTCTGAAAATAAAAGAAATAGTAAAAATGGTTGATCAGTTTCGTGTTTGGCTGAAGCGCTCTGTGCCGCTCAAACCTGAAACATTCCAGCATCATCTTAAAATAAACGACTTTCAAATCAAATATTTTTTTTTGTTTTTTCTGCTTTAGAACTGTGAGCGGGCATCAGAATCCTGCTTTTATTTAGCTACACAATATTAAAGATGTGTTTAGTTGGAGTTTGCATGTTCTCTCTGTGTCTGTTGTACCAGTCAGTCTAATGTTCCATCATGGTCTCTGAAGTCTTATTGTGTTTCTATCGTCTGAGAACTATATTCCACACTATGGTTCAGAAAAGGCCCTCTGTGCTTCTGTGATGTCGTTCTCTGTGTGTGAGGCAGAGACCAGACGAGCTCGGCCGACAGCGACACACAACACACACACACACACACACACACACAGCAGAACCTACAGTTTACAATTTATTTTACATTTTTAATAATTGTTTTTAAAAGTCTCCTGCCCCGTCTCAATGCATCTGATACGAGAGAGCGACATCTTGATTTTTCTCATTTTTGTGTTGTTTTTCATACATAAATACATACAATTATGATTTGTGTATCTTTAATAGCTACACTATTGTTGTATTATTGTTGTTGTTGTTGTTGTGTGCCTGTTTGAATTGTGCTTTAGAAATAGATTTAATTTTCAGATCAGGTTTAAACCACCGGAACTGGCAACCCAAATGAGAGTGTCACGTGAGGCTCATTCTGCTTTCTGATTGGATAATTATCTTGAACCAAAACATAATTATAACATTTAAAAAAAAACGTGAGAGTTAAGAGTTAATTAAATCAGTATTACAGTTGTTCTCAGTAAAGGCTGTATCTGATTTGAAAATGTTTACCTCGTGTCTAGGGTCGCGCGGAGGTCACGTTTATGGAGATTAAAAACGAAATCTTACCCGCACGTTGTTTTTTCCGCAGTGAAGAGTTCATATATTTGTCTTATTTTCATCACATTTGCACCGCGGGCCTCTTCAGTGACGTGTCTGTGCGCGTCAGTTCCACGGGCCGCCTGTAGGTGTCACTGCTGCCCTTCGCCTCCCTCTCCACACTCTCTCCTCTCTGCCCCTCCTCTCTTTTCCCTCTCTCCTCGTTCCTCCTGCCTCTCCCCCGCTGTCTTCCCTCACTTTTCTCTCTCCCCCCCCCTCCTGGTTCTCCCCTCTTCCCCCTCCCCCCTCTCTCTCTCTCTTTATTCCTCTGTCTCTCCCCCTTTCTCTCCTCCCTCTCCCAGTTGTGTTTCTCCCCCGTCTCTCCTTGTTTCTCTCCATCTCTCTCCTCTTTCTCTTCCCTTTCTCACCCTTGTCCTCTCCCTTCCTCCCTCCCTCTGTTTTTTTCTCCTCCTCCCTCTGTCCCTCTGCCTCTCTGTATTTCTGTGTATTTCTCTGTATTTCTGTGTATTTTCGTGTATTTTGGTGGTGTATTTTCGCCCTGTATTTTGTTGTATTTGGTTATTTTTGCGGCGCCGCGCGGGGAGCGAGGAGACGCACGCAGCACACACAAACAAAAACACAACCACAATCTGCAATTAAACTCTCCCCGGGCGGCGCGCAACGAGCCGCTAACGAGCCGCTAATCTGACACAGAATATGACCAGTGATCCGTCTGATATATAACCATAATCTGACACAGAATATGACCAGTGATCCCTTTGATATATAACCATAATCTGACACAGAATATGACCAGTGATCCCTTTGATATATAACCATAATCTGACACAGAATATGACCAGTGATCCGTTTGATATATAACCATAATCTGACACAGAATATGACCAGTGATCTGTCTGATATATAACCATAATCTGACACAGAATATGACCAGTGATCTGTTTCATATATGACCATAATCTGACACAGAATATGACCAGTGATCTGTTTGATATATAACCATAATCTGACACAGAATATGACCAGTGATCCGTCTGATGTATAACCATAATCTGACACAGAATATGACCAGTGATCCCTTTGATATATAACCATAATCTGACAGAATATGACCAGTGATCCGTTTGATATATAACCATAATCTGGCACAGAATATGACCAGTGATCTGTCTGATATATAACCATAATCTGACACAGAATATGACCAGTGATCCGTCTGATATATAACCATAATCTGACACAGAATATGACCAGTGATCTGTCTGATATATAACCATAATCTGACAGAATATGACCAGTGATCCGTTTGATATATAACCATAATCTGGCACAGAATATGACCAGTGATCCGTCTGATATATAACCATAATCTGACACAGAATATGACCAGTGATCCCTTTGATATATAACCATAATCTGACACAGAATATGACCAGTGATCCGTTTGATATATAACCATAATCTGACACAGAATATGACCAGTGATCCCTTTGATATATAACCATAATCTGACACAGAATATGACCAGTGATCCCTTTGATATATAACCATAATCTGACAGAATATGACCAGTGATCCGTTTGATATATAACCATAATCTGGCACAGAATATGACCAGTGATCTGTCTGATATATAACCATAATCTGACACAGAATATGACCAGTGATCCGTCTGATATATAACCATAATCTGACACAGAATATGACCAGTGATCCCTTTGATATATAACCATAATCTGACACAGAATATGACCAGTGATCCCTTTGATATATAACCATAATATGACAGAATATGACCAGTGATCCGTTTGATATATAACCATAATCTGGCACAGAATATGACCAGTGATCTGTCTGATATATAACCATAATCTGACACAGAATATGACCAGTGATCCGTCTGATATATAACCATAATCTGACACAGAATATGACCAGTGATCCGTTTGATATATAACCATAATCTGACACAGAATATGACCAGTGATCCGTCTGATATATAACCATAATCTGACACAGAATATGACCAGTGATCCCTTTGATATATAACCATAATCTGACACAGAATATGACCAGTGATCCGTTTGATGTATAACCATAATCTGACACAGAATATGACCAGTGATCCGTCTGATGTATAACCATAATCTGACACAGAATATGACCAGTGATCTGTCTGATATATAACCATAATCTGACACAGAATATGACCAGTGATCCGTTTGATATATAACCATAATCTGACCAGAATATGACCAGTGATCCGTTTGATGATATAACCATAATCTGACACAGAATATGACCAGTGATCCGTCTGATATATAACCATAATCTGACACAGAATATGACCAGTGATCCGTTTGATATATAACCATAATCTGACACAGAATATGACCAGTGATCCGTTGTGATATATAACCATAATCTGACACAGAATATGACCAGTGATCCTGTCTGATATATAACCATAATCTGACACAGAATATGACCAGTGATCCCTTGATATATAATCCATATCTGACACAGAATTGACCAGTGATCCTTTGATATATAACCATAATCTGACACAGAATATGACCAGTGATCCCGTTTGATATATAACCATAATCTGACCAGAATATGACCAGTGATCCGTTTGATATATAACCATAATCTGACGCAGAATATGACCAGTGATCCGTTTGATATATAACCATAATCTGACACAGAATATGACCAGTGATCCGTTTGATATATAACCATAATCTGACACAGAATATGACCAGTGATCCGTTTGATATATAACCATAATCTGACACAGAATATGACCAGTGATCCGTTTGATATATAACCATAATCTGACACAGAATATGACCAGTGATCCGTTTGATATATAACCATAATCTGACACAGAATATGACCAGTGATCCGTCTGATATATAACCATAATCTGACACAGAATATGACCAGTGATCCGTCTTGATATATAACCATAATCTGACACAGAATATGACCAGTGATCCGTCTGATATATAACCATAATCTGACACAGAATATGACCAGTGATCCGTTTGATATATAACCATAATCTGACACAGAATATGACCAGTGATCCTGTCTGATATATAACCATAATCTGACACAGAATATGACCAGTGATCCGTTTGATATATAACCATAATCTGACACAGAATATGACCAGTGATCCGTTTGATGTATAACCATAATCTGACACAGAATATGACCAGTGATCGTTTGATATATAACCATAATCTGACACAGAATATGACCAGTGATCCGTCTGATATATAACCATAATCTGACACAGAATATGACCAGTGATCCGTTTGATATATAACCATAATCTGACACAGAATATGACCAGTGATCCGTTTGATATATAACCATAATCTGACACAGAATATGACCAGTGATCCGTCTTGATGTATAACCATAATCTGACACAGAATATGACCAGTGATCCGTTCTGATATATAACCATAATCTGACACAGAATATGACCAGTGATCCGTTTGATATATAAACCATAATCTGACACAGAATATGACCAGTGATCCTGTCTGATATATAACCATAATCTGACACAGAATATGACCAGTGATCCCGTCTGATATATAACCATAATCTGACACAGAATATGACCAGTGATCCCTTTGATATATAACCATAATCTGACACAGAATATGACCAGTGATCCGTTTGATATATAACCATAATCTGACACAGAATATGACCAGTGATCCGTTTGATATATAACCATAATCTGACACAGAATATGACCAGTGATCCGTTTGATATATAACCATAATCTGACACAGAATATGACCAGTGATCCGTTTGATATATAACCATAATCTGACACAGAATATGACCAGTGATCCCTTTGATATATAACCATAATCTGACAGAATATGACCAGTGATCCGTTTGATATATAACCATAATCTGGCACAGAATATGACCAGTGATCTGTCTGATATATAACCATAATCTGACACAGAATATGACCAGTGATCCGTCTGATATATAACCATAATCTGACACAGAATATGACCAGTGATCCGTTTGATATATAACCATAATCTGACACAGAATATGACCAGTGATCCGTCTGATATATAACCATAATCTGACACAGAATATGACCAGTGATCCCTTTGATATATAACCATAATCTGACACAGAATATGACCAGTGATCCGTTTGATGTATAACCATAATCTGACACAGAATATGACCAGTGATCCGTCTGATGTATAACCATAATCTGACACAGAATATGACCAGTGATCCGTCTGATGTATAACCATAATCTGACACAGAATATGACCAGTGATCCGTTTGATATATAACCATAATCTGACACAGAATATGACCAGTGATCCGTCTGATATATAACCATAATCTGACACAGAATATGACCAGTGATCCGTCTTGATATATAACCATAATCTGACACAGAATATGACCAGTGATCCGTCTGATATATAACCATAATCTGACACAGAATATGACCAGTGATCCGTTTGATATACAACCATAATCTGACACAGAATATGACCAGTGATCTGTCTGATATATAACCATAATCTGACACAGAATATGACCAGTGATCCCTTTGATATATAACCATAATCTGACACAGAATATGACCAGTGATCCCTTTGATATATAACCATAATCTGACGCAGAATATGACCAGTGATCCGTTTGATATATAACCATAATCTGACGCAGAATATGACCAGTGATCCGTTTGATATATAACCATAATCTGACGCAGAATATGACCAGTGATCCGTTTGATATATAACCATAATCTGACACAGAATATGACCAGTGATCCGTTTGATATATAACCATAATCTGACACAGAATATGACCAGTGATCCGTTTGATATATAACCATAATCTGACAGAATATGACCAGTGATCCGTTTGATATATAACCATAATCTGACACAGAATATGACCAGTGATCCGTTTGATATATAACCATAATCTGACACAGAATATGACCAGTGATCCGTTTGATATATAACCATAATCTGACACAGAATATGACCAGTGATCCGTTTGATATATAACCATAATCTGACACAGAATGTGACCAGTGATCCGTTTGATATATAACCATAATCTGACACAGAATATGACCAGTAATCTGTTTGATATATAACCATAATCTGACACAGAATATGACCAGTGATCTGTCTGATATATAACCATAATCTGACACAGAATATGACCAGTGATCCGTTTGATATATAACCATAATCTGACACAGAATATGACCAGTGATCCGTTTGATATATAACCATAATCTGACACAGAATATGACCAGTGATCCGTTTGATATATAACCATAATCTGACACAGAATATGACCAGTGATCCGTCTGATATATAACCATAATCTGACACATAATATGACCAGTGATCCGTTTGATATATAACCATAATCTGACACAGAATATGACCAGTGATCTGTCTGATATATAACCATAATCTGACACAGAATATGACCAGTGATCCGTCTGATATATAACCATAATCTGACACAGAATATGACCAGTGATCCGTTTGATATATAACCATAATCTGACACAGAATATGACCAGTGATCCGTCTGATATATAACCATAATCTGACACAGAATATGACCAGTGATCCCTTTGATATATAACCATAATCTGACACAGAATATGACCAGTGATCCGTTTGATGTATAACCATAATCTGACACAGAATATGACCAGTGATCCGTCTGATGTATAACCATAATCTGACACAGAATATGACCAGTGATCTGTCTGATATATAACCATAATCTGACACAGAATATGACCAGTGATCCGTTTGATATATAACCATAATCTGACAGAATATGACCAGTGATCCGTTTGATGTATAACCATAATCTGACACAGAATATGACCAGTGATCCGTCTGATGTATAACCATAATCTGACACAGAATATGACCAGTGATCCGTTTGATATATAACCATAATCTGACACAGAATATGACCAGTGATCCGTGTGATATATAACCATAATCTGACACAGAATATGACCAGTGATCCGTCTGATATATAACCATAATCTGACACAGAATATGACCAGTGATCCGTTTGATATATAACCATAATCTGACACAGAATATGACCAGTGATCCCTTTGATATATAACCATAATCTGACAGAATATGACCAGTGATCCGTTTGATATATAACCATAATCTGGCACAGAATATGACCAGTGATCTGTCTGATATATAACCATAATCTGACACAGAATATGACCAGTGATCCGTCTGATATATAACCATAATCTGACACAGAATATGACCAGTGATCCCTTTGATATATAACCATAATCTGACACAGAATATGACCAGTGATCCCTTTGATATATAACCATAATCTGACAGAATATGACCAGTGATCCGTTTGATATATAACCATAATCTGGCACAGAATATGACCAGTGATCTGTCTGATATATAACCATAATCTGACACAGAATATGACCAGTGATCCGTCTGATATATAACCATAATCTGACACAGAATATGACCAGTGATCCGTTTGATATATAACCATAATCTGACACAGAATATGACCAGTGATCCGTCTGATATATAACCATAATCTGACACAGAATATGACCAGTGATCCCTTTGATATATAACCATAATCTGACACAGAATATGACCAGTGATCCGTTTGATGTATAACCATAATCTGACACAGAATATGACCAGTGATCCGTCTGATGTATAACCATAATCTGACACAGAATATGACCAGTGATCCGTCTGATGTATAACCATAATCTGACACAGAATATGACCAGTGATCCGTTTGATATATAACCATAATCTGACACAGAATATGACCAGTGATCCGTCTGATATATAACCATAATCTGACACAGAATATGACCAGTGATCCGTTTGATATATAACCATAATCTGACACAGAATATGACCAGTGATCCGTCTGATATATAACCATAATCTGACACAGAATATGACCAGTGATCCGTTTGATATACAACCATAATCTGACACAGAATATGACCAGTGATCTGTCTGATATATAACCATAATCTGACACAGAATATGACCAGTGATCCCTTTGATATATAACCATAATCTGACACAGAATATGACCAGTGATCCCTTTGATATATAACCATAATCTGACGCAGAATATGACCAGTGATCCGTTTGATATATAACCATAATCTGACGCAGAATATGACCAGTGATCCGTTTGATATATAACCATAATCTGACAGAATATGACCAGTGATCCGTTTGATATATAACCATAATCTGACACAGAATATGACCAGTGATCCGTTTGATATATAACCATAATCTGACACAGAATATGACCAGTGATCCGTTTGATATATAACCATAATCTGACACAGAATATGACCAGTGATCCGTTTGATATATAACCATAATCTGACACAGAATGTGACCAGTGATCCGTTTGATATATAACCATAATCTGACACAGAATATGACCAGTAATCTGTTTGATATATAACCATAATCTGACACAGAATATGACCAGTGATCTGTCTGATATATAACCATAATCTGACACAGAATATGACCAGTGATCCGTTTGATATATAACCATAATCTGACACAGAATATGACCAGTGATCCGTTTGATATATAACCATAATCTGACACAGAATATGACCAGTGATCCGTTTGATATATAACCATAATCTGACACAGAATATGACCAGTGATCCGTCTGATATATAACCATAATCTGACACAGAATATGACCAGTGATCCGTTTGATATATAACCATAATCTGACACAGAATATGACCAGTGATCTGTCTGATATATAACCATAATCTGACACAGAATATGACCAGTGATCCGTTTGATATATAACCATAATCTGACACAGAATATGACCAGTGATCCGTTTGATATATAACCATAATCTGACACAGAATATGACCAGTGATCCGTTTGATATATAACCATAATCTGACACAGAATATGACCAGTGATCTGTCTGATATATAACCATAATCTGACACAGAATATGACCAGTGATCCGTCTGATATATAACCATAATCTGACACAGAATATGACCAGTGATCTGTCTGATATATAACCATAATCTGACACAGAATATAGCCAGTAATGTATGAGAAAAATATGATCATAATCTCCACAAACACAACCACACAAACAATGATTATCTGTGTGGATGTGACAATATCCAAATGCAAACCTGTATGCTAACAAACCAGTCTGTATGCTAACAGACCAAAGTCTGTATGCTAACAGACCAAAGCCTGTATGCTAACAGACCAAATTGACTTAAAAAATGAATATTTGCTTTGTGCCTGACTCTTACACAAGGAAAGAGTAAAGGGTCTGAGCCCAGTGCAGAGTGAAGAGCACAGGGACACTGCAGACTCACATTTATCACTGAGGAGACGTAGATCGATATATCGCTCGGCTGATTCATCCAGCCAATATTTGCACGTTTTAGCTAATCGGCTGTCGGCCTTAAATCTTCAAAACAGGCTGATGTTTAGTTTTATCTGACCAGCTGCCTAAAGAGTACATGGAGCTTTATTTCAACACTTCAGAGCAGAGATAACTCCTTGAAACATGACTACACTGCTCTGCTCAAAGTCTGAGGTAAAAGTGACTGGAGGTGAGTTTTTGTCGTACATTAAAATGACAAAATTTACAAAATAGCCCAAATCGGCCCAAAAATATCAGTGGAGAATATTGATCATCGGCAGCTATAGATTCTAAACAATCGGTATTGGTCATGAAAAAGTCCAAATGGGTCGATCTCTGTCACTGATACAGAGTTTGTATCAGAACTGAGCCTTTCTCTCCTTAAAGAACATGATTCTGAGTCTGTGTTTGAGCAGATCATCATTGTATAGAAAACAGCAGCTCTCCAGACACATGAGAAAATAAAAATCAAACAAACACATTTGGTCTGTTGTTCTGTCCAGAGCTCTGCCTCAGTCAGAATGTGGAGGGGCAGGTTTCAAATATAATGTCACAGGGTCCAGAAGTGTATTTCCCATTCATTTTTTCACATAGACTTTCTGAAATAAATAAAAAAATAAAAAAATCAACAGTTTGAAAACTCAGGGTTAATCAGCTCCTTGAAACTAATAACACAAGGCCTGTACTTTTATTTCAAATCTGTTTCTGAAACTTTATAAACCACTGATTTTATAAAACGTCTTTGAATTTTTGGAAAACTCTGTGGAAAAAATGAAATGAAAACTGTACTTTCAGAACCGGATTTATTGTGATATTTTGAGAAGGCCAACAAAATGATGAATCTACTTTTTACTTTTCAAAGGCCTTGACAAGTTTTTGGTTCTGTCGTAATACAAATAATTAAGATTTAAAAGTGCCTAAATCAGTCCTGTTGTGTTTGTGTCTTGTAATAGTGACTTTATTCCTGTGATAGTGACTCTACTTCCTGTAATAGTGACTCTACTTCCTGTGATATTGACTCTACTTCCTGTAATAGTGACTCTACTTCCTGTGATAGTGAATGTTTCCTGTGGTAGTGGCTCTACTTCCTGTGATTGTGACTCCACTTCCTGTGATATTGACTCTACTTCCTGTAATAGTGACTCTACTTCCTGTAATACTGACTCTACTTCCTGTGATATTGACTCTACTTCCTGTGATAGTGACTGTTTCCTGTGGTAGTGGCTCTACTTCCTGTGATAGTGACTACACTTCCTGTGATAATGACTCTACTTCCTGTAATAGTGACTCTACTTCCTGTGATAATGACTGTTTCCTGAGATAGTGACTCTACTTCCTGTGATAATGACTCTGATCTTTGAAACACAGCTGACTCCATTTGCACTCACATTGTTTAGCTTGTGATGTGCAGTCTCTTCGCTGCCATATCCTGCTGTCTTCTTTGAGCTCAGAGATTTCAGATCTTATTCGATTCTCCTCGTGTCTGTGTCTGTGGGCTGTGCTTTTGTTTGCAAATTTAAAATGGTTTAAGACTGAAACATCCTAATTACACCTACAAATTAACACCTACAGCCCTATGTCTAAACCATGTCTAAACCTGGTCTAAACTCAGTCTAAGCCTGGTCTTAACGTGGTCTAAACATGGTCTAAACCCTCTCTAAACCTGGTATGAACACAATCTCAACCGGGTCTTAAACCTGGTTTAAACCCGGTCTAAACCAGGTCTAAACCCGGTCTAAACCTGGTCTCTTTGTGGTCTGTGCTCCTGTCAGACTGGAGGCCGTGTTGACGGGGAGCAGATGAGAGGATGATGTCGCTGATGGGTTTGTTGCCGTAGTAACGCCTCCAGCTAGTTTGGCAGTGCAGCATCAGCACCACCACTTTCCCACGGCCGCAGTCTGTCAGATGCCCTCCCTCCCTCCTGTATTCCTGTGTGTCAGATGCCCTCCCATCCTCCTGTATTCCTGTGTGTCAGATGCCCTCCCATCCTCCTGTTTCCCTGTGTCAGATTGTGTCAGATGCCCTCCCTGGGATAATGGACCTCTTGAATAATATATTTTCCTCTTAAACATTGATTTTCTTTTTCTGTTTTTAAAGGTTTGGTTTTGTTGGTTCCTGCAGAGTTATTTTCTGACTCCACTGAGACGATCGATGACCGGCGCGTGTCTAGAGTCCAGACCACAGGGACTCACAGGGGTCTAAAGCAGGACTAAACCGGGACTAAAGCAGGACTAAAGCAGGACTAAAGCAGAACTAAACCGGGACTAAACCGGGACTAAAGCAGGACTAAACCGGGACTAAAGCAGGACTAAAGCAGAACTAAAGCAGAACTAAACCGGGACTAAACCGGGACTAAAGCAGGACTAAACCGGGACTAAAGCAGGACTAAACCGGGACTAAAGCAGGACTAAATTGCGACTAAAGCAGGACTAAACTGGGACTAAAGCAGGACTAAACCAGGACTAAAGCAGGACTAAACCGGGACTAAAGCAGGACTAAACCGGGACTAAAGCAGGACTAAACCGGGACTAAAGCAGGACTAAATTGCGACTAAAGCAGGACTAAACTGGGACTAAAGCAGGACTAAACCTGGACTAAAGCAGGACTAAACCGGGACTAAAGCAGGACTAAACCGGGACTAAAGCAGGACTAAACCGGGACTAAAGCAGGACTAAATTGCGACTAAAGCAGGACTAAACTGGGACTAAAGCAGGACTAAACCGGGACTAAAGCAGGACTAAACCGGGACTAAAGCAGGACTAAACCGGGACTAAAGCAGGACTAAACCGGGACTAAAGCAGGACTAAATTGCGACTAAAGCAGGACTAAACTGGGACTAAAGCAGGACTAAACCTGGACTAAAGCAGGACTAAACCGGGACTAAAGCAGGACTAAACCGGGACTAAAGCAGGACTAAACCGGGACTAAAGCAGGACTAAATTGCGACTAAAGCAGGACTAAACCGGGACTAAAGCAGGACTAAACCAGGACTAAAGCAGGACTAAACCGGGACTAAAGCAGGACTAAACCGGGACTAAAGCAGGACTAAACCGGGACTAAAGCAGGACTAAACCGGGACTAAAGCAGGACTAAACCAGGACTAAAGCAGGACTAAAGCAGGACTAAACTGCGACTAAAGCAGGACTAAAGCAGGACTAAACCGGGACTAAAGCAGGACTAAACCGGGACTAAAGCAGGACTAAACCAGGACTAAAGCAGGACTAAACTGGTACTAAAGCAGGACTAGACCAGGGCTAGACCAGGACTAAACCAGGACTGAAGCAGGACTAAACTGGTAGTAAAGCAGGACTAGACCAGGACTAAAGCAGGACTAAACCGGGACTAAACCGGGACTAAAGCAGGACTAAACCGGGACTAAAGCAGGACTAAACCAGGACTAAAGCAGGACTAAACCGGGACTAAAGCAGGACTAAACTGCGACTAAAGCAGGACTAAAGCAGGACTAAACTGGTACTAAAGCAGGACTAGACCAGGGCTAGACCAGGACTAAATCAGGACTGAAGCAGGACTAAACTGGTACTAAAGCAGGACTAGACCAGGGCTAGACCAGGACCAAACCAGGACCAAACAGGACCAGGACTCAGATCTGCAGTTAAACCTGTTAAGTGAACTTCAGTGATGTTAAAAAGGCTTTTTCATTTATTTAGAGATCTGAATAATCACATTAACCCTTCTCTGTGTGACTCAAAACCAGAGATAATTTAAATCTTTTTTGGATCCTCCTCAGTTTTCCATTATTTCAGATGAGGCAGATGTGTGGTTGTTGCTACGGTTACCTCCCATTTCCAAATAAGATCATATTTTCATTTTAATGTCGCCTGAAACAGAGTTAACTCTTGTCTCCAAATGACTTCAGAAAATAGTTTTGTTATCTCAGAACAAAATGATTTCACATATTAGCTGACAAACAGATGAAATATGCTCATGTCCTTCAGCTCAGACACACAGAACCACACGTCTTTATTAAAGCTGCACTGTGGAACTTTTCCTACCTGTTTGTCTCCATGGAGATTATTACAGTTAATAGAGATAGAGCTTTTCCCATCTGGAATATTCCACAGTGTGATATAAACGTATTGATCTCGATGGAGACAAGCAAATGCCAAAACCAGATCAAGTTACATGTTAGATCTGTGCAGAGGCGAGCCCACTACAGTAGGAATGTCTGTTTTCCAAGATATATTAGAGCCATAGAGTAATAGTGACAGAGTAACTGAATATATTATAATATCTCCATGGAGACAAGCAGGTAGCACACCCACCACTAGGAAAAGTTACATAGTGTGGCTTTAAGGCAGCAGTTTGCAGTGCAGTTTGATTTCTCACTTAGCTTATGTATTCTGATCATCCTATTTACTCACTATGATGAGTTTATAAGCACGAGTCACACGTCTCAGAGCCCAGAGTGGAGTTTTGCTTTGACAGTACAAGCACTAGCATGCTAATGCACACTTCCAGATCCCGGACAATAAAACACCATAATTAGATGCAGACAGCACACAGCAGACTTATGCTCATCTGTACTGACAAGACGCAGTCAAATACATGGGAAAACCAGGCTTTAACTGTTCTGTTGTGTCCTTGAGCAAAACACTTCCTCGTGTCCAGGTCAAACGCTCAAACACATGTTGAGCTTTTGAAGATCTACGTGACGTTTTTAGTGACTTATATAAACAATAGCCTTTCACCACTCTCTCCTCCTTCTCCCGCTCTCTCCCTCCTCCCCTCTATCTTTCATGCATTCCTCTCCCCCTCTCTCTCTTTCAATCCCCACTTTCTCTCTACCCCCCGCTCCCTCTCTTCTCTCTTTGGGGCAGATGATAGGACTCTGGTCATTTTGTCGTCTCAGTGGGGGACGCCTCAGACACAGATCATTTTCGTCTTGATTAACGTTTCCACGGCAACAGCCGCTCACAAACCAGGAAGAGTCTCCATCTACAGACGTTCATTATCCCAATGTATTTATACAAGCACAGGAGCAGGGGAGGGCATCTGACACACTGCAGGAGTATGGGAGGGCATCTGACACACAGCAATACACCCAGGGGAGGGCATCTGACACACTGCAGGAGGATGGGAGGGCATCTGACACAGAGGAAAAATGAAATACATGCAGTTAGTTTAAAGTTCAGATTTCAGTCTTGGCCTTAAATGTGACCTATTTATGAAATGAATCTAAAACAAAAATCACACATTTTATTATAATTTCAACATTATAATAAAAGATTTTTCATAATATTTTAGTTTTTTTGTTTTTTTTCTAAAGCTGTTTGTGACATTTTGAATCATTTTCCCAGATGTTGAGATGCTGATGCGATGAGTGCTCCATTAAACTTAAACACGGCGCATTAAGAAACATTAGGCCTGTAAATGGACCAATCAGACGATGCTGACCCCTCCACTCGACCAATCAGATGCCCCGATTGACCCCCGCCTCCAGGACCATTACAGATGATTGACAGCTGCAAGCGAGGGAATGAAAAGGACAAAAGGAGGAGGAGAAAAAGGAGAAAGAATATGTATGTTTATGATGAAACAAGGAGCATCAAGCACGACTAAACCAGGACTAAACCAGGACTAAACCATAAACCAGAACTAAACCAGAACTAAACCATAAACCAGGACTAAACCAGGACTAAACCAGGACTAAACCATAAACCAGGACTAAACCAGGACTAAACCAGAACTAAACCATAAACCAGGACTAAACCAGGACTAAACCAGAACTAAACCATAAACCAGGACTAAACCAGAACTAAACCATAAACCAGGACTAAACCAGGACTAAACCAGGACTAAACCAGAACTACACCAGGACTAAACCATAAACCAGGACTACACCAGGACTATACCAGGACTAAACCAGGACTAAACTAGGACTACACCAGGATTAAACCAGGACTAAACCAGGACTAAACCAGGACTACACCAGGAATAAACCATAAACCAGGACTAAACCAGGACTAAACCAGGTAAAGTGGTAGTGGTAGAGCGGTCACCCACCCTCTCGCAGGTTTGTGGTTCAATCCCACCTCGCACTATGTCCTCGAGCCAAACACTTTATCGGGTTTGACACATGTGAGTGTGATTGGTGGAGGTCAGACAGGCTGTAAGCGCAGATTGGAAGTCACTCCTCTGAACATAAACCCAACATTTCACCAATTATGAAACCGTTTAGTGCCTGGAGGGAGTGTCGTCTGTGTCCAAGCTTGTGACGTGTACCTTTAAGCATAAACTAAATAAACTAAATGGACCTAGCTAACCCACTAGCCACCATGTTCCAGTTGTCAGAATGTTCTTGATTGTGTTTAAACGTGTGCGCTCTATGGGTCCTCTTCATCTGAGGGAGCAACTGCAGCTCTATCAGGTCCTCTCAGTCTTTAACGCAGCTTTAGACCAGATTAAAACGCCACCTCTTCTCCCCGGCATGTGGTTCCAGCTCATGTTCTGTTGTTTTATTATTCTTTGCCTATGTGTCATATTTTATTCATATACAGTTTCGTTGGTCGTTGTTTGTGTGAAGCGCTTTGGGCATCTTAACTTGTAATTTAAACGTTCTATGGAAATATAACTGAACTGAATTATACGTCAAAACAAATCGTGTCCCCTCTCTCTGTAGCTGTCGCTGTCAGTCTCCTCATTTTGGTCTTTAAATGTTTGTATTAACCCGCTCTACGTGATCCTGGGGTTTTTACATCGAGATATAACGGCGCCTTCCACTAGTGTTAGCAACAGGTTTGATTGACAGCCGTTGCTAAGCGCCTGCTCCGTGCTAATCCAGCCGTGTGAGCAGAAAGGGGCGTTACCTTCAGCAGCCTCGCTCCTGATTGGCTCTTTGGTTGCTATGATACGCAGAGTCAATGAAACCCGTTGCTAATGGGTGAGAGAAGGCACCTGATTGGTCTGTTATTAATATTAATATCTTGGTTTACGGATAAAATAGTGAAATAAAAGCTTCTGGATCATGTAGAGCAGGTTAATATGAACATTTAAGACCAAAATGATGAGTTTTAGCTATGTCCATTTATATATACTGTCTATGTTGTCAACCCAGGGCAGACATGTTGGATCGTCTCTTCTCTATAGTTAACCGAGGGCAGACATTTTAGATCGTTTTCCTACATTGAACCCAGGGCAGACATGTTCTTACCTTTGTATCTTACCTTTAGTACAGTTACCCCAGGGCAGACATTTTGAATCTTACGTTCTCTATCGTTAACCCGGGGCAGACATGTTGGAGCTTTCTGCTGACATGTGATTAAACTCTTGGAGGTATCGGGCGCTGCGTAAATGTCACGTTTTTAAAGGTGGGCCCCGAGAGCTGTGAAATATTAAAATATAAAATTAAAACCGTGTTCTCATTTAATCAGAAGGTCAAAGAGACGAGAGACACGAGGAGACAAATCTGAACTTTAAGCGAAAAACACGGCAACACCAGACGCTTAATAAGAGAGATTATTCTATAAAGGTCCAGTCTTGTTTTAGTCCCGGTTGGTTTAGACCTGGTTCAGATCTAGTATAGTCCTGTTTGAGTCCTGTTCAGACCTAGTTAGTACTGTTTTAGACCCAGTTTAGTACTTAGTCCTGGTTTAGTCCTGGTTTAGTCCTGGTTCATTCCTGGTTTAGTCCTGGTTTAGTCCTGTTTTACTCCTGGTTCAGTCCTGGTTTAGTCCTGTTTTAGTCCTGTTTTAGTCCTGGTTCAGTCCTGGTTTAGTCCTGGTTTACTCCTGGTTCAGTCCTGGTTTAGTCCTGGTTCAGTCCTGGTTTAGTCCTGGTTTAGTCCTGGTTTACTCCTGGTTTAGTCCCGGTTCAGTCCCGGTTTAGTCCTGTTTTAGTCCTGGTTTAGTCCTGTTTTAGTCCTGGTTTAGTCCTGGTTCAGTCCTGGTTTAGTCCCGGTTCAGTCCTGGTTTAGTCCCGGTTCAGTCCTGGTTTAGTCCTGGTTTAGTCCCAGTTCAGTCCTGGTTTAGTCCTGGTTTAGTCCCAGTTCAGTCCTGGTTTACTCCTGGTTTACTCCTGTTTTAGTCCTGGTGTAGTCCCGGTTCAGTCCTGGTTTACTCCTGGTTCAGTCCTGGTTTAGTCCCAGTTCAGTCCTGGTTTAGTCCCGGTTCAGTCCTGGTTCAGTCCCAGTTCAGTCCTGGTTCAGTCCTGGTTTAGTCCCAGTTCAGTCCTGGTTCAGTCCCAGTTCAGTCCTGGTTTAGTCCTGGTTTAGTCCCAGTTCAGTCCTGGTTTAGTCCTGGTTTAGTCCCAGTTCAGTCCTGGTTTAGTCCTGGTGTAGTCCCGGTTCAGTCCTGGTTCAGTCCTGTAGTTGCTCTCACAGGTGTACAGGGCTGTATGGAGGCACAGGTGTCAGGAGGAGGTGAGACGTCTGACACGTTTCTTCTTCTGTCTAAGCTCTGAAGGTGCATGAGGTTCTGACCAAAATAGACCTGTTTATCTCCATGTGTCTGTCAGGAACCCTCTGTGGAGTTTACATGTTCTACCTGTGCCTAGGTGGATTTAAAGCACAGAAAAAAAACCACAGGTTTATGTTCAACCAAAGCTTCAAGACGTCCAGCTAGGTCCTCCTGACCAGGATCCTGGCTCAGACCCATAGACTATAAATATCTCTGGACATACTTGGCCCGGTAGCCACCACGTTCTAAACAGGAAGTGAGCATGGGCGCACTTCCGACTCCATCAACTTTGGCTCCAATTCACTTTCTATTCAAAAAGCTTTCAAACTCATCATGTTGGTGTTAAATGTTCATATTAACCTGCTTTACATGATCCTGAGGTTTTTATTTCATTATTGTGTCCATAGATCAAGAACATCATGAACATTATTAATAGAACAATCAGGTGCCTTTTTCCCCGAGGTTGGTCTCCTTAGAGTTAGCAACAGGTTTGATTAACAGCATTGCTACGCGCCTGTTCCCTGCTGAACCAGCGGTGCGGGCGGGAAGAGGTGTTACCTTCAACAGCCTCATTTTAGATTGGCTCTTTGGTTGCTATGATACTCATCGTTGGAGCTCTGCTCCAAATTCGCCCCCATAGCAGCTGGCATTAATAAGGTTCATGTAAAGCCAAAAGCTGTGGGTGACGTCTGTGGATCTGTCAAAATAACTGCATAGGATCCTGCTGCTCAGAGCTGACTCAAGTTGGACTAGTGGCCACTCATTGGTACTACAACGAAAAAGTCCCTCCTGCCCAGAAAGGATGCCCTCCCATCCTCCTGCAGTGTGTCAAACTGTTTGTGTTCGACTGACAGGGACAGACAGGGACAGACAGGGGCTGACAGGGGCTGACAGGGACAGACAGGGACAGACAGGGGCTGACAGGGGCTGACAGGGACAGACGGGGACAGACAGGGACAGACAGGGGCTGACAGGGGCTGACAGGGCACCTACAACTTTCACAAAGGTTGAATTTTGTGGTGATTTTTTTCTATTTTCAGATCATAAACTTTTTCTTAGCTCAAAATCATGATCTTCAGCTCCGTCTGCTCTAGCTGCACTTAAGAGGTGATTGGTTATAACGGTCACGTGGTACGACATGAACGAGCGTGTGAGCGATGTGAACGAGCCCAAACTGTCATGAACAAGCCGCAGGTTTAGAACATGGTTCAGAAGTTCCTGGAAGCACAAACATTAGCATTTATAGTTTATTATTTATTATCTCTCGTTGTTCCAAAGTCTCGTGGGGGCTAAACATGCAACATGCGCCACTGAGCACGGCCCATTGACTTTAATGAGCGGCCATGTTTAGACCCTGGGGCTTGGTGACGTCACACTCACTTAGTCCTCTTCTTTATACAGACTTTATACAGACTATGCTCAGACCTAGAGAGGGGCCCAGCTTAGACTCAAGACAAATCTGGGACTTCATAAATTCTGAACCAGGACTGATTCTGGACTAAGTGGGAGACTTTTGAAATGTCCTTTCCTCATATCTCTAAATTGAACACAATCTTGAATCTCCGTTGTAAATAATTTTCTCAGTTTTTTGAATGATGTTTTGAAATGATTTTGTTTTTATATTGATAATTCTACATGTATGTATATGGTGGAACATTCAGCGGTTACCATGGTGACACAATAGTTTGACAATAGTTTATGTCTGTGATGTCTGTGTGTTTAGGAGTTTGATTTTACACAAAAAGGTCAGAGTGACTAACTGAAAAACTGTTGGCTAACGCTAGCTAGCTTGCGTCTAATGTTATTTAAGAGGAACTTGTTCAACAGCACAAATCAGCTCATCTGTCGTACTTCAGCTCAGTCAGTTCTTTATGGTCAGACTGTGGTAAAGCAAAACTCAGATTAAAGTCTAACTTGAGTAGCAGCTTCAGACAGAGCAGTGCCTACAGTTAGCATCACACCCCCAGGAAATGTTGATGACATCAGCTGCAAAGTATCAAATGATGGAGAACACATAGCCTGATGATTCTGATAAGACAACATTAGGACATGGTTTAAAATGCTCACTTTTTGCTTTTGATTCATTTTGATTCATTTTGATTCATTTTGATTCATTTTGATTCATTTTGATTCATTTTGATTCATTCTGATTCATTTGGTGCACAGATTAAACATGTTATTCTGAAGTGATTCGATCTGTGTGTCAGCCTCAAGACAGAGCTGTGAAGAAAATTATTAACTCCGCATTTTTGTCAACCTCACACTGTAGTGGCTAAAACCTGTATTATTTAGAATTGACTAAAACTATGGATTTAGTGGCTCATCATAGCTTGACATTTTCGTTGACTAAAACTAAAAAGAAAGATTTGACTCAAACTAACAATGAAACAAAAGTAGATGAAACGTTGTGAGCAGAGCAGTGACCCTGGCTCTGAGCTGAAGTCCTGTTTGACACGAGGAGAGAAAAGCGTTTGAACTGTGCCTCTGCTGCTTCACCAAACGCCAAATATTTCCAACATTTTCCATTCCACGCTCCAAAGAAACGTCACGTTCCATTTTTCACTTCAGGAAAACCGTCACAACAGGATCTGCTGAAGGTGTCACACGGCCAGAGATCGGCCAATCACAGCGCAGCGCTCAGGGTGGGCCAATCACAGTGCGGCACTCAGGGGTCATGTGATGAACCAGGGTTCAGGACCACGAGACCCGGTTAATCCTGACCAGGACTCTGGGAGGTCTTCAAAGTCCCGTTACAATCCACACTCAGACTAAAGCAAAGGGAGGGGGACAAAGGGCGGACTGTTCTTAAAGTCCAATGTAGTCCTGGAACAGTCCTGGTTTAGTCCTGGTTTAGTCCTGGTTCAGTCCTGGTTTAGTCCTGGTTTAGTCCTGGTTTAGTCCTGGTTCAGTCCTGGTTTAGTCCTGGTTTAGTCCTGGTTCAGCCCTGGTTCAGTCCTGGTTTAGTCCTGGTTCAGCCCTGGTTTAGTCCTGGTTTAGTCCTGGTTTAGTCCTGGTTTAGCCCTGGTTAAGTCCCGGTTTAGTCCCGGTTTAGTCCCGGTTCAGTCCCGGTTTAGTCCCGGTTCAGTCCCGGTTCAGTCCCGGTTCAGTCCCGGTTTAGTCCCGGTTCAGTCCCGGTTCAGTCCCGGTTCAGTCCCGGTTTAGTCCCGGTTTAGTCCCGGTTTAGTCCCGGTTCAGTCCCGGTTTAGTCCCGGTTTAGTCCGGGTTCAGTCCTGGTTTAGTCCCGGTTTAGTCCTGGTTCAGTCCTGGTTTAGTCCTGGTTCAGTCCTGGTTTAGTCCTGGTTTAGTCCTGGTTTAGTCCTGATCAATGCAGAACATCAGGAGATTATCTTTGTTTTCTCAGATACGTCTCAAACAGTATCTGTTCGTTCAGTTTCTATTGTAGCCACTGCTGCCCTGGGACAGACTGACAGAAACGTAGCTGCCAATCTGTGCCATGTGGGTGAAGTGTCTTGCCTAACGACACAATTACAGTTTGCCACTGCTTCCCCACTCTCCTCTCATGTGTAAAAATACTTGTTTCTATCCCTCTTTCTCTCTGTCTCCTCCCCTCCTTTATATCTATCCTTCTTTCCTCTCCTCTCCGGTGTTTCTATCCCTCTTTACCCCTGCCTCTCTTTCTTCCCCTCTTTTACATCCATCCCTCTCTCCTGTCCTATGTAAAAATACCTCTGTTTCTGTTCATTTGGCTCGGCTCCATCCGCCTCTCCAGTGATGGACAGCTCCAGATCTGAGCACGAGAATAAAAGTGAAAATAAAAACAGGGCGAATGACAGAGACAGAAATAAACACAGGTTTTTAAAAAGAAAAATAAACTGTGCAAATGTTTTTATGAACTGAGCCAAAGACACAAACTATTTACACACTGAGTCTGCAGCTCAAACAACGCTAATATGCTACACGCTAACCATGATCTCATGTGATTTCAGATCTGCTCTGTTCAACATGTCTCAAAGAAACAAACAGCACTGAGAGATTTGGTGTGAAGTGAAAGAAAAAGATGCAAAAGCCAAAACCCAATAAATAAGTCCAGTGTAAACAACCATGACACAATGATTACACACATGTAATAAACAGCACACACGTATAATAAACAGCACACACATGTAACACAGCACACACGTGTAATAAACAGCACACACATGTAATAAACAGCACACAAGTGTAATAAACAGCACACACGTGTAACACAGCACACACGTGTAATAAACAGCACACACATGTAATAAACAGCACACACATGTAACACAGCACACACGTGTAATAAACAGCACACACATGTAACACAGCACACACGTGTAATAAACAGCACACACGTGTAACACAGCACACACGTGTAATAAACAGCACACACATGTAATAAACAGCACACACATGTAATAAACAGCACACACATGTAATAAACAGCACACACATGTAACACAGCACACACATGTAATAAACAGCACACACATGTAATAAACAGCACACACATGTAATAAACAGCACACACATGTAACACAGCACACACATGTAATAAACAGCACACACGTGTAACACAGCACACACGTGTAATAAACAGCACACACATGTAACACAGCACACACGTGTAATAAACAGCACACACATGTAATAAACAGCACACACGTGTAACACAGCACACACGTGTAATAAACAGCACACACATGTAATAAACAGCACACACATGTAATAAACAGCACACACATGTAATAAACAGCACACACATGTAATAAACAGCACACACATGTAATAAACAGCACACACATGTAACACAGCACACACGTGTAATAAACAGCACACACATGTAACACAGCACACACGTGTAATAAACAGCACACACGTGTAATAAACAGCACACACATGTAATAAACAGCACACACGTGAAATAAACAGCACACGTGTAATAAACAGCACACACGTGTAACAAACAGCACACACGTGTAATAAACAGCACACACGTGTAATAAACAGCACACACATGTAACACAGCACACACGTGTAATAAACAGCACACACATGTAATAAACAGCACACACGTGTAATAAACAGCACACACGTGTAACACAGCACACACGTGTAATAAACAGCACACACATGTAACACAGCACACACATGTAATAAACAGCACACACGTGTAATACAGCACACACGTGTAATAAACAGCACACACGTGTAACACAGCACACACGTGTAATAAACAGCACACACATGTAATAAACAGCACACACATGTAATAAACAGCACACACATGTAATAAACAGCACACACATGTAACACAGCACACACGTGTAATAAACAGCACACACATGTAACACAGCACACACATGTAATAAACAGCACACACGTGTAATACAGCACACACGTGTAATAAACAGCACACACGTGTAACACAGCACACACGTGTAATAAACAGCACACACATGTAATAAACAGCACACACATGTAATAAACAGCACACACATGTAACACAGCACACACATGTAATAAACAGCACACACATGTAATAAACAGCACACACATGTAATAAACAGCACACACATGTAATAAACAGCACACACATGTAACACAGCACACACATGTAATAAACAGCACACACGTGTAACACAGCACACACGTGTAATAAACAGCACACACATGTAACACAGCACACACGTGTAATAAACAGCACACACATGTAATAAACAACACACACGTGTAACACAGCACACACGTGTAATAAACAGCACACACGTGTAATACAGCACACACATGTAATAAACAGCACACACGTGTAACACAGCACACACGTGTAATAAACAGCACACACATGTAATAAACAGCACACACATGTAATAAACAGCACACACATGTAATAAACAGCACACACATGTAACACAGCACACACATGTAATAAACAGCACACACATGTAATAAACAGCACACACATGTAATAAACAGCACACACATGTAACACAGCACACACGTGTAATAAACAGCACACACATGTAACACAGCACGCACGTGTAATAAACAGCACACACGTGTAATAAACAGCACACTCGTGTAATAAACAGCACACACGTGTAATAAACAGCACACGTGTAATAAACAGCACACACGTGTAATAAACAGCACACACGTGTAATAAACAGCACACACATGTAATAAACAGCACACACATGTAATAAACAGCACACACGTGTAATAAACAGCACACACATGTAATACAGCACACACATGTAATAAATAGCACACACATGTAATAAACAACACACACATGTAATACAGCACACACGTGTAATAAACAGCACACACGTGTAATAAACAGCACACACGTGTAATAAACAGCACACACGTGTAATAAACAGCACACGTGTAATAAACAGCACACACGTGTAATAAACAGCACACACGTGTAATAAACAGCACACACGTGTAATAAACAGCACACACGTGTAATAAACAGCACACACATGAAATAAACAGCACACACATGTAATAAACAGCACACACGTGTAATAAACAGCACACACGTGTAACAAACAGCACACACGTGTAATAAACAGCACACACGTGTAATAAATAGCACACACATGTAATAAACAGCACACACGTGTAATAAACAGCACACACATGAAATAAACAGCACACACATGTAATAAACAGCACACACATGAAATAAACAGCACACACGTGTAACAAACAGCACACACGTGTAATAAACAGCACACATGTGTAATAAATAGCACACACATGTAATAAACAGCACACACGTGTAATAAACAGCACACACGTGTAATAAACAGCACACACATGTAATACAGCACACACATGTAATAAATAGCACACACATGTAATAAACAACACACACATGTAATACAGCACACACGTGTAATAAACAGCACACACGTGTAATAAACAGCACACACGTGTAATAAACAGCACACACGTGTAATAAACAGCACACGTGTAATAAACAGCACACACGTGTAATAAACAGCACACACATGTAATAAACAACACACACATGTAATACAGCACACACGTGTAATAAACAGCACACACGTGTAATAAACAGCACACACGTGTAATAAACAGCACACACGTGTAATAAACAGCACACACGTGTAATAAACAGCACACACATGAAATAAACAGCACACACGTGTAATAAACAGCACACACGTGTAATAAACAGCACACACATGTAATAAACAGCACACACATGTAATACAGCACACACATGTAATAAACAGCACACACATGTAATAAACAGCACACATGTAATAAACAACACACACGTGTAATAAACAGCACACACGTGTAATAAACAGCACACACGTGTAATAAACAGCACACACGTGTAATAAACAGCACACGTGTAATAAACAGCACACACATGTAATAAACAGCACACACGTGTAATAAACAGCACACACGTGTAATAAACAGCACACACATGTAATAAACAGCACACACGTGTAATAAACAGCACACACGTGCACTTTCAACAGTCTTGTTTCTGATTGGCTCTTTGGTTTCACACTTGAATCCAAACATGGCCCCTTGTTGCTGATTAGCCGCTAAAGCTGCTGGCCTTGATGAGCTTCATTAAATTAATACTTATTACTTAGGTACAGTATGTAACTTTCTGGAGGTGGCAAGTCACCTGCATGATTTCATGAAAACAGAAAGTTAAAGCCAACATTCTCCATGAAGATAGATATGTTTAATGCCATACTGTGGAATATTAAAGAACATTTCTATGGAAACAAGCAGGAGGATGCCCTCCTCCTGGTCCTGGCCAAATAAGACTCAGGTTTGTGGAGATGTAAATCCGCTCATAGTAGGATTAGTGTCGTCAAGATACAAAAATTCCAAACCCAGATCTTTATACTAAGGACTTGACTCGATACTCAATACCGATTCTGATTCCAAGATGATAATAAAAACGCTCTTTGTTTACAGAATATACTGTGATGTTCCACATTAAAGGGCAGTACTCTGTTTTCTATTCCCGGGTATATGTGTGTACTCCCTCAGTGTGCAGTAGGTTCATAGTGGTCCATGGTGTAAACTAGTCTATGTGTCTTATACTTGTGACAGATACAGCTCAAGATCATTCTAAAGATATTCAGGAAAGGTTCAGTTCTGTCCTGTTCTGTCTGTGAATGGGACTTTTTAAATATCGATACCTGCCAAAAATGAGTATCAAGTTTTGAATTTCAAGTTTAAATGATCTGGAAATAAATATGTTCCTTGTGCGTAACTTTAACTAGACTTAAAAAGTATAATATATTTCTGATTTGTGTGACTGGAGTGCCCATGTCATCAGTATAGACCCACTCAGTGTTCTGTAATGTGCAACTCGCAACTCGCCTTTCGCTGCCTGTAAAACTGATGAACTGATGAATATTTACTGCAGATTTGATCCTCTAAACTTCAGTAAAACCCAGAGATCGGCTCCATTTTGCCTCCACGTCTGTGTGTAACTGAGCCGTCCGTCTGCTCCTCTCCGCCGTGTTGTTCAATCATATAAATCTCAGAAAAACGTCTCGAAACACCATCAGCGACCCAATCACTCTGCGATCCTGTTGTACACGAACGCCGCCAAAATCAGGCTCAAGAGGCCAATCACGGCCCTGGGACGCTCATCAGGGGCCAATCAGAGCGCGGCGCTATCAGGAATCAGGAACTAAAAATACAAAGGATCAGTGCGAGCGCGTGGAGAAGACGGAGCGTGTTTCGGATCAAACATGGAGCAGACACAGAGACGTTTACCGGGATTTTAAAGTTTGGAAAATGGAGGAAACGTGGTGATTTTGTGAAGTTTGAAGAGAAACGATTTGTGAAGCATTTATGAATATTTATGCACATTTTGCATTCTGATTCTAAACCGCATACAGAAAAAGTGAGCACGTGACTTTAAAGAGGGGGTAATTTACTTGTATGGGGTATTAAAGAGGGGGTAATTTACTTCTATGGGGCATTAACTGTAACATATATTTAGATCACCATTTAGGCTTTCAATGTTTTGAAAATGCTATATTCACCCAAAACATTCATACAACATGTTTCGTAAGTTTCACTTTCGTTTTTGACACTATAAATCTTTCCGCTCTTTGCTCTCTGTGCTCAGTCACTCCCCCTTCAGAGCACTATCATAACACAATCAGCTGCATCTATATATATCTATATATCTATATATATCTATCTATCTATCTATCTATCTATCTATCTATCTATCTATCTATATATATATATATATATATATATATATATATATATATATATATATATATATATATATATATATATATATATATATATACACTCAGCTGCATAAGGATTCAATTTAAGACAAAATCCAAAACTTGGTGCAGATTCACCTATGTCAGGTGTAGTTGTACTTACTATTTGTTTTGTTGTTTTTTCAGAGTACCCCCTTTAATATTAGTAATACTAATAATAAAACATAAGCACTTTTCACGGTAACTCAATAGTTTAAAGGGATCATATTATGCCGTTTTCTGATGATTTGGTATTTATACATTTTATAGTCAATACTTTTTACTTGTATTACATTGGTAGCAGGTATTTGTACTTTCTACTCCACTATTTTGAATTGGGCTGAGAGTAAAAAGTACTTTCCATATGTTGAGGGGTTGTCTGGGGTCCAGAACTGTCTCCAACACTTTATAAAGATGTGAGTCTGGTCACCACTAAATCTCCCCAAGTTCAGATGGGCATGATTGGCAGGTGGATTAGCCAATCAGGGTCTGTTGAGAACGTCCGGTGGAACCCTCGATCAGTGGGGTCTTCAACCTCACACCTGCGGGGGAGAGCTTCTAGATCCCAGGAGAGGTTGGGGGCATGGATTCCAAGTGGGCCATGTTCTCCGCCTCTGTTGTCGACGTGGCAGTTCGTAGCTGTGATTGTAAAGTCTGCAGTGCTTGTCACGGCGGCAACCCCCAAATCCAAGTACTGGTAGATTAAAAGGGCGACAGTAGCTCAGTTGGTAGAGTTTGTCCACTGATCCGAAGGTTGGCGGTTCAAATCCCGCTCTCGACATAAACATCATTGGTTGAGTGGTCAGATCCACTGATCCATAGGTTGGCGGTGCAATTCTAGCTCACACAGATGAATGCTGTTGTTGTGTCCTTGGGCAAGACACTTAACCCACCTCGCCCTCAGTGTCTGCGTACACTGGTGGGTGAATGGGTGAATGGGTGAATGGGTGAATGGGTGAGTGGTTCCTTGTTGTAAACCTTGAAGGTGGAAAAGCGCTATATTAAAATGTGACCATTAACATAGCAGAGGTTAAAAGTTGTAGTGGGACATGGAGGAGGACTATCGATTGGCCTCAAAGAGATTCCTGCAAACTGTTTGACGCCACAGGAGGGGGAAGAAGTGCTTCACCAACACTGTTTACACTGTAAACGTTTACAGTGAGGGTGGACAGATTCTGACCGAGACTGGGGATGTTGTCGGACGGTGAAAGAATACTTTGAGGATCTCCTGAATCCCATCATCATGTCTTCTAAGGAGGAAGGGGACTGGGGACCTGGAGGCAGACTCGTCCCTCACTGAGGTGGTTGGCAAGATGTCAAGGCTCCAGGGGTGGACGAGGTCTCTGTCTCTGGATGTAGTGGGGCTGTCTCGGCTGAGGACAGTAACACTGCACTGTGGTGAGTGGAGTGTCCCTCGTGGTGGCCTTTGGGGGGTGCTCCAGGAGTATGGGGCAGGTTGTTGAGTTTGAACACTTTGTCATGGCTCAAACTAGTTTGCTGATGGTCTGGCACCTACTTGTCTCCACTTGACATAAAATGTTCCGCAGTGGCATATCTCTTTTGCATTTATATTATTACCTGTGGATTTATTGTTCTAAAATAAATGTGTTCTCCACAGACTAGACCTGGACATTTCCCCAGTGGTGTCAGCTGCTTGAGAGATACATTTAATGCCAAGCTGTAGAGCATTTTAGGCAAAGCAATAACATCTCCATGGAGACAAGCAGGTCATTTATACCCTCAGAAAAGTTACATATTGCAGCTTTAACACAAGATTTGTTTGTGTTTAATTTTAGTCGTTTTTGATTCTATTTCTGCATAAACTGTAATATTTTTTGCGTTTTTGTTTCATAGATTACACTTTACTCTCGTCTTTGTCCATGATTTTACCCATAATCCCCTCTGCTCCTCCGGTTGTCTTGGGGACAGATTTGATAGTGTTTTTACGCCTCTCCAAATGAAATTATCTCAATGGAGCGAATCCTGATTGAAGCTTCGGCGAGAGCGTGATCCGAAACGCCAGATCTGCGGCGCGTCCGACCTGTCAATCACGCGGCGTTTTATTAGCGATTCGTTAGCGATTCGTTAGCGAGAGGAACACATGTTTGAGCAGCGTCTCCACGGCGATCAGGCCTGATTGAACAGTGCAGCCTGAATATGGTAATCACACAGTCTGATTTCAAAGCAGAGCACAGCTGATTAAAAATGATTTAGAGAGGACCGGAGGAGGAGAGGAAAGAGGGGGAGAGGGGGAAAAGATGGAGAGAGAAGAGGGGTAGAAGAGCAAGAGCAATGTGTAGAGAGGATGAGAGGAGGGAGATGGGGGAGAAGAGTGGGGGGGGAGTAGTGATACTAGGGGAACGAGAGATCAAGAGGAGAGGAGAGATGAGGAGGGGGAGAGGAGGAAGAGAGCTGGAGATGGGGGAAATGAAGAGAGTGGTAGAGAGATAGAAAAGAGGGAAGAGAAGGGAGGAAGACAGGGGAGAGAAAGGTATGAGGAGGAGATGGTTTTAGAGAAGACCAGAAGAAGAAAGGGAGGAGGGGGAAAATGAGAGATGGGGGGTTAAGAGTTAAGAGATAGAAAGGAGGGGAAGAGGGAGGAGAGGAAGTAGAGAGGGAAAGAAAGGGATAGGAAGGAAGGAAGGAAGGAAGGATCTGCACCTGTAACAGGAGTCTGAGTGAAAAAGTGAAAAAAATAAGATTTGACTAAGAGGTGTTTGTTTAAATCTGACCTCACCAACCTCGTTTCTTCTCCTTGAGCCTCTGAAGTTGTATTTGAAGTGATTCATGTTCGAGTTTAATCTTTAATCCACTATTTTAAGACGCCATTTTGTCGATCTGTCCCTGTTTTCACCTCCACTGTGACACGCCCACTGTGACACACACTCTTCCTTCTCCAGTTTTATTTTCTTAATTCGTGATACTCGTAGGATTTGGCAGCGTTGATGGTGTGATGTGCAGCTGTCCATAGGGGGCGTCGACAGCATGTGACGCTTTGTTCTGATGACTGCACTGCAATTTCTAACATGGAAGTCAGTGGACTTGTTTCTTTTATTAAGTATTTTTAGATGAATATTGTGATTTGTAAAATGTGTAAATTATAACATAATGATCCACGAGTGTCACAGACTAGAACCATAAAGATACAAACACAACAGGACTGATTTAATAATGTGAACGAATTATATAAAAAAAAAAAAGGACATTTCAAATAAAAATCTCAAATTTCCCGCACTTGTATTGGCAGCATCATTTGTTCTGCTGCTCATTAGCTTGTTATTAGCTTGTTATTAGCTTGCCGTTAGCTTGTTTATTTGTGTTTTTTTCTTAAAAGTGTGAAGCTAAATGATCGTTAATTTTGAGTGTGTGTTGCTCTTTTGATTTGAGTTAAACAGATGCTGTGTGTGGGAGCTGCTCCAGACCACAGTTCTCACACACAGAGACACTGGCCCAGGAGGAGAGCCTGTCTCTGGGGAAAGTCAGCAGCCTAGCGCCCCTGAGCTGGAGCCCTGCAGGTGAACCACAGACACCCAGAGATACAGCGGAGAGAAGCCCAGGAGCAGAGCCTCTCTCCCTGGGGAGAGTGAGCAGAGCGGCCCGCTGTGCTGGAGCTCTGCAGCTGAACCACAGACGTCAAGCCCAAACCACAGCTTTGACACTGGGCTGCACACTGTGGGACAAGTGTTAACAATACACAGTCTGGCTGTTAATGATTTTAAGAGAAGAGAACCTGCATTTATCCCACAGTGGAGAAATCCCATTGTTGCAACACACAGTTTAAGAACAGCATGAGAATAGAAATAGGCTCTCAAAAATCAAGATAAATATTAGAAAATAAACTTAAACACAACACCGTCCAAGTAAAATAAAATAGAACAGGACTAGTGTGTACCATGAGTGTTTGTGGGTGTGAACCAGACAAAAAGGTAAAGTGTCTTATACAGGAGATGATTCATACTATTAGTAATATTTGTGTTAAAACATTTAGAATTTGTTTTAGAAGTTGTCTTGAATCAAAGGTCTGGTTTATTGAATCAACTGTGCACAATTGTCAAAGAGCTGTGTCCCTAGCTGTGTCGTCTCACCCTCAGCTGACAAATGTAAACAATACAGAGTATTTATACCACCAAAACAATCTTGCCAGTTTAGTCTAATCAAAGTGGCTGGAGGACGCCAGACACACAAACACACGAGATACACCTTATACATAACAACAGATGGTATTAGGTCAAAATGATCCATATAATACAAATAAAGATTTATGCT